>NC_056727.1:393633227-393688227 GCF_019279795.1 Protopterus annectens
AGAGACATTTAAAATTGTGACATACTTCTTGTATCCCACTCCCCATGTAGTGACTCTGAATGTGTCCAATCAAGGCAAGGAGCAGTGTAAGTGTGCAGAGTATCCCCTCATCCAAGGTAGACACAAGTACTACAGTAGCTTTTCATCCGTCCTTGATTTTGCAGAATGTTCTGGTTTTATGTCATATTTTTATACTGTTGATTTATGCTTCTTATTATTCAGAAAATGCACGTTGTTGCAGCACATGTTGTTCAGTGTAAGTAGCAATGCTCTAATGACCGTCAGGTAAGCTTGTCTGGAATTGTAAGATGGAAGTAAGCTTTACTAAGCATACTGTTAAAGAATTATCAACAATGAAACCCTTTTTATTGTTGCCTTGCAGAGAATATTCACATAGCTAACGTATAAGCCTTAGGTATTGAAATGCATATGACAGTATTTGTAATAAAGGACAGGATTACAGTATTTTCAGAGTCTTGTTACATTTGTTGGCGACTTGCAGTCATCTTTGTAGGCTTTACCTGTAAACTAAATAGAATGCCAATCTGTGTGGTCCATAACCTGTGCAGTAATCCTTTAAGCAAATTATCTTGAGCTTGTTTCTTGTTGCTGTTCATTTTTTACTTTGATTGTGTTTTCCCCATGAAACAAGTAGATAGTTTTTGTCAGGCAGCACTGCCGCAGGTCTTTTTTGGAGAAGAAACCTTTTTACAAGTGGGGGTAATCGGTGTCACAGAGATATCTACTTTCAGCATGTTACTTTGTACTTCTATAAAGCTGAATATACAAAACTGCACTGCAATGAGAAGTGGCTTGAGTTGAGTGCTACTTGTTTTTTTATACTTTATTTCGACTGGCATTCCAGTAAAGTATTTAAAAAGTAATTTATTTTTTCATGCCTCACAACCTTTTTGTTTCCATCTAGATATTAAGTAAGCTGTCATGTAGCCAATGCATTGAAATATTTTTTTTCTTCTACACTTCATTTTGTCTTGATTGGACTCTCATAGTGATGGTTTGGCACCCAGGGCAGCGTATTTAATTAAAGTCCCAGTTTTGCAGTTTTGAGCATAGCTCTGCCCCATTCTAATTGGTCACACCCTTTCCCATTGGCCCCACCCATTCAGCTGTCTCCTGCAGCCCCCTTTGATTTGAAGTTAGCAGCCGCCACTGCTTGAAATCCTACCCTACAACAAACCTATTACCAAATTACATAATTCTAAACTCCTCATCTCCCATCTTAAACTAAATAACCAAATAAGCAACTGTGTATTACAGTATTAATTATTCCCACAGGTAATACTGCTACAACTCTAGAAAATGTTCTAAACTGGATTTCACATACAAGTTTTAATGAACAGATAATCCTAGATTACATTAATTTTGACTGGCAGAATATCCATCACCTAGCCTAAATCTATTTGGATTGATTCAACTAATTTCCTCCCCCAACACATTATAACTTTCCCAAAAACAGTGACTCAATTTTCAACTGGATGTTGGTGTCTGATTCCACTAAGTATGTCTCCAGTGGCACACTGTCTGATTCCCTCAGGGTGATCACCTCCCCTATATGCAGAATCAATACTAATCATGTCAAACGTTTACTTAGAGCTTCCTGTAACCTCACTAATTTTAACCCTGATATGTTTAGCTGAATTCTAAGCTCCTTTAACTGGTCTAGCCTGAAAAATATTCCACTCGATGAATCTCTGCACAAATTTAACTCACTTTCCCTGAAAACCTCAATAGTCTGCCTCCAACCACAACAAAATGAGTAAAGAATAACCATACTTCTTGGTTATCCACTCAAGGCAGGTACCTAATGTATGAAAGAGATGGGACTTGGAAAGTATAGCCATTTTTACTATGGTTCTGTTGTTATTCCTGCTGTATTTTACTGTTAAAATCATTTTACTGTATGTGCACTTTGATTTTCAGCTTAAAGATAATAATTTAAACTGTATTTACTACTGTAGACAACACACTCAAGTGTGACAGCCTTTTCTGTACATATTTACTGTTAAATTGCTTTTTTCTGCTTAATTTCACAAAAAAAAAATACTATCTGTTTTACTCATTTCCCACCTTTTTCTTATACTAGAATAGTCCGGATTCCACATTTCCTGGTTTCAGGACTTTAGCTTGTGTTTCTGAGTTGTCCAGACCTTGTTGTGGTAGTGGGAGGTCTATCTGCTTATCAGTGAGAGTGGTAAGCATTGAGCAGCCTATCTGTCGCAATGGGAGTGGTTCCCAGCTCTGAAATTGAACCTTACTGGCCGTTTTGGGCTGATTTCTACCCTTTCAACTTTCTGAGTTAAAAAAAACATGTTTCCGCAGGTTTGCTCATCGTGCAACGCCGCTTAGCTAGGGTTAAACTATTAGAGGAGCCATAAATTCTGCTCTTTAGTTTTTTCCTTAGAACTAGCCAGTTTCTTAGTTTTAGCTCTTGAAATTGCTTTTTGTTTTGTGCTCAGCACTTGTTCAGAACTTGTTGAAAGCACTAAAGAAGCTACAAATTACTACAACACTCAACCTTACTCTTTACCTAGAGGAAAACAGTTTTTGTACTTACTTTCCACACTTGCTTAGAGGAAAACAGCTTGTGTACTTACTTTTCTCACTTGTCTAGAGGAAAGTAGTTTTTTATTCAGGCATGTCCAAGGGTCAGCTCCCACTGTTCTCTCCTGTCTATCTGATGAATCTGGGCATCTTGGGGCAATGTAGCAATTGCATCATATACACAGACAACCCTCTCCTCCTACCACCCAACACTACAACCTGTGAGAGATGCACTTATCTAGCCAAACTGGAGGCAAAGATCTCTCCAACCAAGACTGAACTTGACAGACAAGAGGAGAAGGTAAACACTTGCACCACACCACACTCATCACATAGTCCCACTAAACCTACACCACCAAAATCCACACATAGATGCACAAAAACATTCGTGGAGACCCCCAATAATAATCTGCCTGAGCAACAGAGACCTCCAAAGCAGAAACGTAAGCAGCCCCCACCTCCAACACAACCCAAATGACACATAGCCCACAGACACAGTGTGCCACTCAACCAAAGCCCATAAGGCAAAACAACGTACCCAACACACTAGTCATAGGTGACTCTATAGTCAGGCACACTGATGTTCCAATCACCAGGCTAAACAAAGAGAAGGTTACAGGCAGCTGCCTGTCGGTGCCAGGATCTGCCACATAACCCACACACTCAGGTCACTCCAAAACAAGTACAAATATGACTCTGTCATTGTCCATGTTGGTGTGAATGACCTGGGATGCACCTCCCTGAACTACATGAAAAGAGACATGAAAGAGCTCTCTGATCCTGTTGCCCAGGCAGGTATGACCCTAGACCTGAGTAGCATCCTGCCATCACCCAGAATGATACCGCAGTACAAAGACAAAATGATTGACTTCAAAAATTGGCTAAGCTTCTGGTGTCATGTTAAAGGGATCCAGTATCTGTCTGGCTGGGATGACATGGTCGACAAACCATGATGCTTTGCCAGAGATGGTCTGCACCTGTCGCCCGTGGGATTCCGGATGCTAGCTAAGGCTCATGCCACCCCTATAGTGCCTTTTTTAGGCAAGGTTCGAATTAATAATTCACCACCCTAACAGGTTCAGGCAAGCAGAAACTGAGGTTAATGCTACTCAGTGCTAGAAGTCTGAACCTCAAAATGCACTCACTCAAGGCACTTCTTAAAATGGAGAACATCAATATCTGCACAGTGACTGAGACCTGGTTCAAGGCTCCAGAGGGCACCCCTGCATTACCAGGCTATAACTCATACCACACCTTTCAGCCATCTAACCTGGACCGTAACACCAAAGGCAGAGATGTGTCCATATCCATTAAGGATATACACACCTCCAGGCTATTTGCTCAGAATAATGCATCCAGGATTATCCAAGTGCAACTAACTATGGGAAAAACTGCAATCCAAATTGTAGCTTGCTACAGATCCCCCACCATGCCTCAGGATTCCCACTCCTCTTTTCTTGATATACTGGAAAATATTAGGGTTCAACCAAACACCCAAATAATGGGCGAGTTCAACTATCCCACCATTAACTGGGAAAACTACTCATGTACCAACTCCTTAGCTCAACGCTTTCTGGAATTCATAAATTCCAATGCCATGAATCAACATATCCACACCCCTACCAGGGGCAACAATATCCTAGACCTAGTCATCACCAACATGAGTGACTGGTATTCCACACCTAAAGTCAACTCCTCATTGGTCAGATCCGACCACAAGCTAATCACCCTAGACATCCACATCCCACCCCCACCCCCCATTAAGGAAACCACTGTAAAAAAATGTTTCCAAAGCCAGCTTCATACTTCTTAAGACAGAAGTGGTGAACTTCATGACACCCATGCAGATGGACAATACAGTTACGACTGCTGAATCCTACACAAATGTACTCCATAAGCACTTACACAAGTGCATGGATCATTCTATCCCTAACAGAACCAAGATACTATCCTCCAAAAAAAGGAAGCCAATCTGGTGGTCCCCTGCCGTAAACAAACTCTACAACAGAAGGAAGAAACTGCTGCAAAAGAGAGTAAAATCCCATGGGTGGAAGAGCTTCCTGGTCAGCCTCAGTAAGAAGCTGAGATCCCTCTTAAAATCTTCCAAAGCTAGCTATGTAAACAAAATTACCACTGATTCTAAGGATGACCACAAATCATTCTATAGCTATGTTAAGAATCTCAATGGCAACACCCAGATCTGCTCTGAGTTACAGCACAACGGCATGATAATTATAGAGCCAACATCCTGGCATTGGTTCAGTGCTAACTTTACCACCACCCCCTAAAGGGCCCATATCTATACTGGAAGAATGTAGAGTCCCTGTAATCACAACTATGCAGGTAAAAAGTGCACTCTCTGAAACCAAACACACAGCATCCCAGACTGCATTTTACATGAACTTCAGAACAAACTGGCTCCCCGCCTAAGCACCATGTTCAATCATAGCCTCATGTCAGGCTTTGTGCCCACTGAATGGCATACAGAAACAGTTATCCCACTCCACAAAGGGGGAGCCATTACGGAACTCAGAAACTATCGCCCTATTAGCCTGACAAGCCTGGTCTGCAAGGTCATGAAATGTATCATCATGGAACTCATAAACAAAGACACTGGTAACCTCCAAACTCTGGACCCTGCCCAGTTCAGGTTTGTGAAAGGCAGATCATGCCTCCTGAACCTGATCAACTTCTTTGAGGCAGTCACCAAAGCCATAGATGAGGGTAAAGTGGTTCACACAGCCTATCTTGACCTTGCCAAGGTTTTCGAAACCATCCCCCATTCTGGAATTATAGATAAATTCACTAAACTAGGCATAAATCCCTACATCACAAGATGGGTTGCCAACTGGCTTACTGACAGAACTCACACTGTAAAAGTTGCAGACTCCAAATCTGACTTCAAACCAGTATCAAGTGGAGTACTACAGGGTTCAGTCCTGGGACCTCTCCTGTTTGGTATCTACTTCTCTGAAGTACAGACTAACACATAAGGTCTCTGGCTAATGAAGTTCGCAGATGATTGCAATCTAGGAGCCATAGTCAAGTCCCCAAATAATGTGGACATCCTACAGAAGAGCCTCACTGAGACAGATGCCTGGTCAGAGCCATGGCCTCAAGCTCAATGCCAAAAAGTGCATTGTCATCCCCTTTGGTAACAACTTTGTACCCATGAACTACCACATAGGCGTCAGTCTACTTAATGCTGAATGTGTAATAAAAGGCCTAGGTGGACAGTAGTCTCTCCTTTGATAATCACATCGCCACAGTAGTCAGAAAATCCTTTTACGTGGCACACCTCATCACAAAAGGGTTCTCATCCAGGAAAAAAGAGGTCATTGTTCCCCTCTACTCGACACTCATTAGACCCATTATAGAGTACAATGCCCCTTTTGGAGTGTACCTCACAAGACATCTACAATAGCTGCAGAGGCTGCAGAAGTACCTCACAAAGAGGATTACCGGCCTCAAACAGATGCCTATGCTGACCATCTCAAAAAACTCCAGCTGTACTCTGCAGCATATCGCCTACTCTGAGGTGATCTCTGCCTAACATACAAAGCTATGTCAAACCCAGATCTATTGAAAATGCTACAGCTAAAGAAATCCCAATCCCTCTGAGCTACATGCTCTAGGGACCTAAACCTTGTCACCACAATAAACAGAACGTGCTGGAGGGATAGATTCCTGTCCCAGAGACTTCCCATACTCTGGAATAAGCTACGTGTCTATGTCAAGCAGAGATCCTCATAAACACTCTTCAAGAAAGATCTTGATGAGTGGATGGGAAATAGGAAATTCACCCCGAGGATCACTTCTGTGTCTCTGCTCTATAGGGGCACAGGAAAATAATTTTCTTGGGTGGCGAAAGCCAGGGAACCTTGTTGGCTAGGCTTACTTAGGCCCTTGGACTGATAGCTTAGTACCTACCTATGAAGCTATGAACCTAAATATAGATCTCCCCAAAACCTGTAACAATTTAAAGAACTATGTAACCATACTAAAAGACAAATTATCACTGAGAAGAAAATCTACTTCACTAACCCCTTACTAAATCACTCTTCCAACCCTAAACAATTGTGGTCTTTTATTAATTATATCCTCCACCCTGGAACATCCACCACTCCTAATCCTGCCCCAAATAACACCCAAATAGCTACTCAATTTAACACACATTTTATAGAAAGTATTAGAGCCCTTAATAAAGATTTTCCTCCCAAAAATTCTGGCATGCCTTCTCTTCACACAGAAACACCCCATATTTCACCCTAAAACCCATCCCAACCTCTTACATCAAATCACTATTTCTTAAACTGGAACATTGTTGTCTTTCAGTAGATAATCTCCCAGTATAATACCTCAGACTGGCTTCCAGTTCCATAGCCTATCCTGTGTGTCTTCTATTTAACAGATCCATCAAGAAATCATACATGCCTTCTCTGTGGAAATAAATCTTCATCATCCCCCTTCATAAAGGAGGAACCTCATCTGATATAATCAATTTCAGACCTATTGCCATATTATCCCCTTTGTCAAGCATTATGGAGAAGTGTATTCACAAGGATCTTCTTCAATGTAGTCTTCAGGAAAAGCTCCTGACCTCCATACAGCATGCTTTTAGACCTAGCCATAGCACTGCCATGGCTCTATTAACTTTCACATATACTATAAATAAAATGAGAGACAAAGATAAACTTGTTTCCTCTGTATTCCTTGATCTCTCTAAAGCTTTTGATCTAGTGTCTCACCAAAAACTCCTCTACTATCTGTCTTCCCAAGGTTATCAGAACCCACAGTAGTCAGGCTTAACAACTACTTAACCAATAGATACCAGTCTGTTAAATGGCTGTCAACTTTGTCTCCCTTTCTTCCTGTCAATACTGGTATGCCACAGGGCTCCATTCTTGGCCCTCTGTTATTTAATGCATTTGCTTTCCTTATACAATATGCTGATGATTCTACCCTAATATGCATTTCCAACAACCAAATACATCTTCAGAGAGTTGCTCAAGAAGCCTTTAACACTGCTGAAAGTTAGCTACAGGATAACTACCTGCTACTAAACCCCCCCCCAAAAAATAAATTACTTCTCCGTTTCCCAAAATCACATTTCCATGAAAAAAACAACTTTAAAATGTCTTCCATAAATAATACCATATTTATATATTTATTGACATTTGTTGATCGGGAAAGTCCACTGGGTCAGAAACCCATTTTCAGTGGAGGCCCGGGGAGAAAAGCTCCACAGTTAATCAAATATGCAGAACAAATACAAAGTGAAAGAGATATGTATGGATACTTAATAACATACTTTCAATCACAGAAGAATAATCATAGACTTTAGTATAGAATAACATACTTTCAATCCACAAGAGTACAATGAGTGAAGTTACTCCACATGCAAAACTACTTGATATGACAATCAATGACAATCTTAAACTTGATTTATATGTCCACAACAGAATCAAGAAAACCCAATTAAAACTCGGTACCCTACATAGAGTAAAAAAATTCCTTACAGAATCTGCCAAGGTAACTGTAACTACTACATATCGCTTGCCCTTTGTCCTATATGGAGCCCCTGTTATGACCATCCTGCAAGCCTCACTTAGTTCTAAATGTGAACAGTGCCCTAACAAATTTGCCATTTTCACTTGCAACAAACCTTACCATATGCACCATTGTGTAGCACTAAAAACACTTAACTGACTCGAGCTTCCTTACTACCTATCTTATACTCTGCACACCTTAACCTATAAAATCACACATACTCCATCTGGCTGCCCAGCAGTTAGATCACTATTCCAATACTATCTTCCAAATCATCCCCTTTGGTTAAATACTAAACAAGTGCTTACTATCTACAAGCCACAAAGGGTTGCTGGGGTTGGTTTATATTCCAATAGTGTAGCTAGAACTTGGAACAAAAATTCCTGTATCAGTCAAGTCTATTACTTACCTTCATCTTTTCAAACCAGTACTAAAAGACCTCCTATCAGCCTTCGGGTTTAGCCCCTGCTCCTCACCTGGGATATAGCTAACTAATATCCTTCATCATCTTTCCTTTTACCTCCCTTTAAAGCACTCAGTCACTTAACCTGTTTATCCCCTTCTAATACCTGACTTTGTTGTACTTAGTTATGTATTTATTATTTATTTGCATTTGTTTAAAAGGATAGTCCACTGGGCCAAATTGAGCCCATTTTCATTGGAGCCCCATGGAGAAAAGCTCCACACTCAGGTACAAAGTATGCAATAGTACATATAGTATAACATAAAACAGACAGTATACAAACAATATACAAGACAGTATACATTCTGTGCAATATGCAGAGATGCAATGCAGTATAATACAATGGAGATTTTGATCATAGTATATGGTACAGTACACATACAATATGTAACATAGAATACATTCTGAGCGACATGTAGTATTTCAGACTAGACTTGAGCTACTAAGTGATGCAATGGATCAACAAGATGATGTTTGCAAGGCAAGTGATGTGGCTGGTAATAAACAGAGCATGCAGTTAAATCTGGGCAAGATGTTAGATTAGGCTGTATAGGTTGAAGGTTTAAACAGTTAGACTAACTGCTAGTAGGGATATAGTAAAATAGAGACAGGAGGTTTGTCTAAAGTACATCTAAAGCACGATACCTACTTCTAATTAGCACAACCAAATTACTATTCCTTCTCTAGTTCTCTATTAACACTTAGACTTGCTTATCTTCTCTAATACCTCACTCTATTGTATTTCGTAAATTACTGCTACCTATGTTATACACCACTCTTCTAGTTATAAATTATAAGTACAAGGCTTGTAAATTTAATGTTTTTGAATAAAATTATAATTTTTATTATATTGACTGTTTTGCTATGTATTCACTGAAACTGCATTATAACATATTAATGTAAATATTGGTTGCATTATATATGATGCAAAAGGGCAACTGTACCCAGTCGGACTTTTCTGGTAAGCAAATATCAATAAATAAATAAATATATAATGTGTACTAAGTCTGAGATTACACAATCACTGAGGAAAGGAAATATTCCCCCCTACCTGGGGAGTATAGATCTCGATACCTGCCAAACATCTGTTTCAGTCATCCAAATGATGTTGACCAACCAGAAGCTGACTTTGTAATCATTTGATTGCCTATCATACATCTATATACATAAATATTTATGTATATATATATATATATATATATATATATATAAATACACACGTGTATATATATTTTGATTATTTATTTAACATTTGTTAACCAGGAAATTCTGACTTGGAACAAAGCCAATTTTCAGCAGAGGCCCAGGGAGAAACACTTCAGACACATGTCTTTATAACGTGGGAGGAAACTGCAGCACCCAGAGGAAACCCACATGAATGCAGGGAGGACATGCAGAATCCTCACAGAAGGCACCCCAGCCGAGAATCGAACCAGAGAACCTCTTACTGTGAGGCCACAATGCTACCACTGGACTGTGTGTGTGTGTGTGTGTGTGTGTGTGTGTGTGTGTGTGTGTGTGTGTGTGTGTGTGTGTGTGTGTGTGTGTGTGTGTGTGTGTGTGTGTGTGTGTGTGTGTGTGTGTGTGTGTGTGTGTGTGTGTGTGTGTGTGTGTGTGTGTGTGTGTGTGTGTGTGTGTGTGTGTGTGTGTGTGTGTGTGTGTGTGTGTATATATATATATATATATATATATAGATAGATAGATAGATAGATATATATATATATATATATATATAGATATATATATATATATATATATAGATATAGATATATATATATGGGTTCACTTCATAATATTGAAATACTGAAATGTTGAATTTCAGTATATCGAGACCATGAAATTGAATCCACAAAACACCAAAACACCACAACACCGAGCCCAAAACAGCGAACCACAAAACACTGAAAAAACAGCATACACCAAACCGCACACACACAACACCCACATAACAACAAAAACAAACAAAACTACACACATACACAACTACTGTGCCCCCCACACCCCCCTACTTATATATACTAACTCTGAGATTGCACAAAAAGTAAACAAAAGCAAATTCACACACACACATTCTCCAGTCCCTCACACACACATCAAATATATTAGCACACTCACACATTAACTACCACCCAAAACCCTTACAAAGCACTCACTTACCTGACATAACAGCTAAATCCACAGACGGCATCCCGCACCATCACAACACACTCCCGGACACTACGTAGCATAAAGCCATAACCGTGAATTTGAGATATTCGAATTCACGATTATGCACTTTCGCTATTTGAAAAGTACAACTTTATAGTCTCGAGATACTGAAATTGGACATTTCAGTACTTCCAGATTATAAAGTGTTTCTATTTATATATATATATATATATATATATATATATATATATATATATGATTCACTTCAGAATATCGAACTTTTAAAATGTCGAAATTCATATGGTCGAGACCATATGATCAAGGTTTCAGAAGTTCTAAATTCTGAAACAAATCCAACAGCAAAAAAAAAAAAAACAACAGATAAAACATTTCTGCAGGGGGCAAGCCCCCTTTTATCCCCCACAATCCCGCTACTTAAAAATACCAACTCCGAGATTGCACTACTGCGAGGAAAAGGGAAATTTCCCATTCTGTGCTGTATGCAGAACTCTGTTCAGAATTTTGAAATTCTGAAACCTCGATCATATGGTCTCGACCATATGAATTTCGAGATTTCAGAAGTTCGAGATTCTGAAGGGAACCCAAATATATTTATACACACACATTATATATGTATATATTGTATTATATTTATATATGGGTGTTGGGTTTGATTTTGAAACACTAATGACTGTCATTGATTTTTTCATTCACTAAAGTGCATCTACCTGGCTTTTCCATGGAAGGACAAATTAACAGTAAATCAGGGATGTCTTCTTTCCCAATGATGGTGTGATCGCAAAGTTGGAAAGTGGTTTGTAGATGGTCAGTTAGAAAAGCTAGCAGAGAATTCCTTTGCAAACAGTGAATAACATTAGCAAATTAGTGGGAGGAGCTGAAAAATAACATTCCTCATTTAACTAAAAATATCTCTGTTTAGCTGGAGTGATTGTTTTGCTTGCCTGCTGTACTCTGCCTGAATTTTCTGATCTCTGTCTGCATTTTATTTTGAATGAAGTTCTTAATTTAAGGCTTGGTTACTTCTATTTTTGTATCTTATTCCTCTATTACATTTGTTTTGTTTTAAGTTTTCTGCTCTATTGAGTTTTAAGACGTCCTGGCTAGGGTCAGTTAGAAACGTTAGCAAATAATACATTTGCAAACAGTGAATAACATTAGTTAATTAGTGGGAGGAGTTGAGAAATAGTTTTCCTCCCTTAGGTAGAAATATCTCTATTTAGGTGGAGTGTTTGTGTTGTTTGCTGTATTCTGCCTGAATATTGCTGATCTCTGTCTGCATTTTATTTTTGCCACCCACCCTTGGTGGTTTTGAGTTATCCGCCCCTACTATAAATCTGATTATGGACACTCTTCCCAGTGACATTTCATCAGCTCATTCTACTGAGTAGAGAGAGATCATTACCTTCTGTTTCCTCCCTTCCCACTTAACTTAAAAAAATTGTACTTTACTCAGCCACGTTTACTGTATTTGTGGCTCTTTGTGCTTTATTACTTTATTTTGCTTTTGCTGCTTGTTCTTGAAAGTGTTCAATTGCATTTAGTCTGCTTCGTTATTACTGCTTGTTAGTAGCCTGATTAAGTTGTAACTGATATTCCCAGCCTCTTAGTTTTGGTTTAAGCACTTGAGTTTGGGCCAGTTGTTATGCATTAAGAAGGTTTGCAGTCTATACTCTTGTGGCAGGAGAGTAAGCTTACATCCTTCTAAGTTGGGAAATGTTGGTTGATGGCTTAATGTTTCTGTTATTTGCACTTTGCTGTAGCTGAATTTAGTTCTGTTTGTGTAACTTGAGCAGTAAACCAAGCCATCTTTTATTGGAGAGGTTTCCCTTGCACCCTAGTGGCAACAGGGTGCAGTTAGAACTCATCTGTTTGAAGGCTGCTGGAATATGGCTAAGTTTTGAGATTTTTTGTTGGTTAATTTGTTTAAATCAGTCTGCTCTCATTTGCTACATAAGCAATGAATTTGTGTGAGTTTGCACTTGTTTTAGCAACGCTCCATAGTTTGGCAACCAGCCACTGCTATGCTGTATTTATCTGATCAATCCAAGGCATTTGCTAATCTCTGCAAAACTTAAGTCGAATTTTTCACTGTATACTGCACTTTTCAACTGCATTTTTACCATATCACTGCTTATTTGAACAGTTTTTTTTTCTGAAATTGTTGCACTTTGTTTGCAGTAGCATAGACTAGATTCAGACCTGTTGAATCTAGTTCTGTTTGTATAACTTGAGCACTAAACCAAGCCATCTTTTGTTGGAGAAGGTTCCCCTGCACCCTAGTGATAGAAGTGTGCAGTTAATACTCATCTGATTGAAGGATGCTGGAACAGGGCTTAGTTTTCAGCTTTTGTAGTGCTTAATTGGTTTAAATCAGTCTGCTCTCATTTGCTACATAAGCACTGTGTTTTCACGGGTTTGCGCTGGTTTGTGCATCACACACTGCTGAGCAGCAGTGGGCACTGATGGCAGTTATAGATACAAACACTTCTCCCTGCAAAATTTCCCTTCGTCCTCTGCTGGTTCTCCATCGGTGAGTTCTCATGATTGTCCCTGACTGCCAGTTGATGCATTCAGCAAAACTCCTGAGGTACCAACACAGATCCTACCCACTATCCCTTCATATTTTATGTCAGCTTCTCCTGTCCTCTACTTTACCTGGTCCTTCCTGTCCTCTCACTGTCTTCTGACCATATCAACTTACCTATCATTATGGACAGACAATTTCCCACAGTTTCTCCAGCCAGCCTATTCGACATGAGCATCCTGAGGCAATGTAGCAATTGCCTCATGTACACTGACAACCCAATTCTCCTAGTCCACACAAATTCATTATGTGAGAGATGCATCTACATCAAGAACCTAGAATCCAGGCTCTCTCATTTATCAGTCAATTCCTCTCATACTAAGCAGATTGTCAGCATGCACACCTCTCCTCCTTCACCTACCAAACCAGCAACACATAAACCTACATATGCAGAGGTCCTTACCAGAAGTTTACCTAAACATCTGAGACCTCCCAAACACAAACACAAGCAGGACTCACATAATACATCCCCTGGAGAACATAGTACACATAATATATCACACACCAGTATCTGACCAGTCAAGCCTCTAAGGTATAACACAAAAACAAACATCTTAGTCATAGGCAACTCAATTGTAATAAACACAGATGTCCCTGTCACCAGGTTGGATTAGTAAAAAGTCACAGCTGTCTGTCACGTGCCAGGATCCACCACATCACACATGCACTGAAGTCTCTCATCAACAGGCAGTGTTATGACTCCATCATAGTTTATGTTGGTGTGAATGACTTGAGACGTACCTCACTGGAATACATGAAGAGAGACATGAGTGAGCTTTCTGATTATGTGTCTCAGTCAGGTATGTCCCTAGTCTAAGGCAGCACTTTACCTTCACCTAGGATGATACCTCAATACAAACAAAAAATGATTGGCTTCAACAATTGGCTTAGTTGCTGGTATCATTCAAAGACAATCCATTTCTGTCAGTCTGTGATGACTTGGTCAACAGACTCCAATGCTTTGCCAGAGATGCTATTCATCTGTCACACCTAGGAATTCAGTTAAGGGCTAAGGCTCTTGCCAGCCACATAGTGCATTTTTAGGCAATGTCACAAGAACAAAATTCCCAACGTAAAAATACCCTGTAAAAACAACCTCAAGGTTATGCTGCTAAATGCTAGGACTATAAATCAGAAACTGCACTCACTTCACTAGAAGCAGTCGTCAGTTTGGAAGATGCTGTCATTTGTGCAGTCACTGAGACTTGGTATAAGGGTGTGGAAAGCACCCCAGCTATACAAGATTACATTTCCTTTCACACATTCAGACTACAAACTGAAGGCGTGAGAAGAAGATGGTGTATCAATATTCATTAAAGATAAATACACCTCTAGATTGGTTAAACAGCATGATTCCCTTGAATTACTTCAGGTGCAATTGACTGTAGGCAAGACCCCCTCTTCAGCTCATTGCCAGCTATAGGACCCCCTCCATAAATCAGGACATCCACTCAGCCTACTTGGATCTACTTGAGTCAATCAAGATACAACCAAACACCCCGGTTTTGGCTGACTTCAGTTACTCTTCCATTGACTGGGTAAGTTATATATGTTTTAACCCACTTGCCAAAAGGTTCCTGGACTTCATTAACTCCAGTGCCCTGGATCAGCTGGTTGACACATTCACAAAGGGCTCAAACATCCTGGATCTGGTGCTTACCAACATGGGGGACCTCTGCACCACCCCCACTGTGTGGCCATCCCTTGTGAGATCTGACCATAAATCCGTCTTGCTAGAAGTAACTATAACACAACCCCCCCCCCCCCTTAGCAATAACTACACTAAAAAACTTTTCCAAGGGCAATGACAACCTCTTACATGACAACATAAATAGCTTCATAGCATGCCCTCCCCAATGATGGATCAGAAACCTATGGTGAGTTATACACCAATGCTTTATATGAGCACCTGTACAACTGTATTGACTCTGCCATACCTGATAGAACCAAAGCAAGATCTTCAAGATAAAACAAACCTGCCTGGTGGACAACCGCCATTAATAGGCTTTACAATAGGAGAAATAAATGAGTGTCTAAGAGTAGGAAGGAATGGTCTCAAAACTGGAAACACTCCCTCCTCAACTTAAACTAAGACTCCTTGTGAAGTCCCCCAAAGCTAACTATGAATCCAGATTAGCTTCCTTAACTAGGAAAAGCTACAAGGCATTCTTTAGTTACATCTGTAACCTCAAAGGTAAGGCCCAGATATGTGCTGAACTCATAGTCAACGGTACTACATATACAGAACCTCTGGATATAGTAAACCTGCTGGCTGACAGGTTCAGTGAAAACTTCACTCCCGTGTCTTCACCACATATACTCCAAAGCATCCATAACATCTGTTTCCCCACCTAGAATCTCCAAGGAGCAGGTCTTAAATGCCCTGTCCATCACCAAAAACACAAATAAACACAGCCTCTATGTGACCGGACAACATCCCGGGCTGTGATCAACATGGGTTAAAGCAGGAATTAGTATCACTATTGGGCATACTTTTCAATCACAGCCTAAGCACTGGCTTTGTACCAGTGAAATGGAAAATGGCTACTGTCATACCCTTGAACAAAGGGGGAGCATCCACGGGCCCCAGGAACTATAGACCCATTAGCCTGACCAACCTTATTTGCAAAGCCATTGAACAAATCGTCATGGACCTTATTAACAATGATATAGGAAATCTCCAAACACTCAACCTCACCCAGTTTGGCTTTGTCAAGAAGAGTTCATACCTGTCAACTTTGGTAGACTTCTTCAAGACAGACACCAAAGCCCTAGACAAGGCCAAATCTCTGCATATGACCTACCCAAACTTAGCCAAGGCCTTTCACACAATCCTCCACTCAGACATCATTGATAAACTCACCAACCTGAGTATCAACCCATATATTGTCAGGTGGGCTGCAAACTGGCTCACTGATAGAACTCATACAGTCAAAATTGGGGAATCCACCTCCTCCAGAAGACCCATAACCAGTGGTGTTCCATTGGGATCAATTCTGAGACCCCTACTGTTCAGAATCTACTTCACTGAAGTACAGGCTAAAACTAAAGGACTGTGGCTGACAAAGTTTGCTGATGACTGTAAACTGGGAGCAATCATTGAAACCCCTAGTGATGTCAACATCCTGCAAGAAGGTCTTACACAGATTAATGACTGGTGCCAAATTCATGTCTTAAACTTAATGCAAAAATGCATCTTTATCCCCTTTGGCAATGATAATGTTCCTGCAAAATAACACATCAATAGCAATACCCTAAGCACACAGGCGACCTTAACTTAAATCACATGTCTCCACAGTGGTAAGAAGGACATTTTATATTGCTCATTTCATAAGTAAGGACATTGCCTCCAGAAAAAAAGAGGTTATAACCCCCCTGTACTCTTACCTTATCATGCCAGTAACAGAGTACAATGCTCCTTTTGATATGTTCCTTTCCAAACACCTGCAGCAATTGGAGAGACCACAAAGGTTCCTTACAAATAAACTCAGGATCTTCAATATCTGTCGTATGCAGATAGACTGAAATCACTGTCACTTTACTCTGTGTCGTGCAGACTGCTTGGAGGTGACCTGTACCTTTTATATAGAGCAATCTCTGACCCAGCTTTAATGGAAGTGCTGCATCCACAAGTCAAATAGCACATGGGTCACTCACTCAAAGGACCTTAACCTGGTATGTGACAGCAACAGAACTTGCTGGAGAGACAGATTTTTTTCTCACAGAGGTTACCCCACCTTTGGAACAAGCTTCCTATTTATGTTAAACATAGCCCCTCGTTGGCCCTATTTAAGCATAATTTGGATGATTTGATGGGTATCTGGAAATTCACAATAGGTGCTAACTTTAGTGTCTGCTTGAACCAGACACCCTTGGGAACATGGTTTGAACTTGGCTAAGCTTGTAAGGACCCTGGGGCCATTAACCTAGTAACCTCCTATGATAGTAAGATCCTATACCTAACCCTGTAAACTATTTATTTATTTATACAATTTGTTAACATGGGTAGAGCACTGATCCATGTGGACCAATTTCAGCCTTAGCCCAGAATGTGAACACACATCAAGTGAAAACATAAGAATAATTTATGCAATAAAAGAGCAGGCTAAAACAGTTAATATACAACAAAACCCACAATGTGCACTTTTTGCATCAGTTAGACCAGTGACATGTTAGGAGTTACAGAAGAGCTGTTGTAGTGAAAAGGATAGTCAGTATGTGTAGGAGATTTAGGAGACTAGGTCATGTGACCTGAAGCAGAGCATTTACATGCCCCTTGAGCTGTGAGATATTTTATTTTATTTTATTTTATTTGACATCTGTTAACTGGGACAGTCCAACTGGTCATAGAACCCATTTTAAGCAGAGACCCGAGGAGAAAAGCTACATACATGAAAGTCATTTACAATCTGCAATAAGTACATAAAACATAGAAAATTAATTTATATTATAGGTAATTGAGTAGAATAAAAAATGTAATAAACATTCTATGGTAATACAGATTAAGCCAGAGCATTTGTACAAGGAATAGTACAGTAGTATGAACAGTAGTTATGATAGTAACAAGAACTAAAGTAATAGTAGCATAAAAGGCAAGTAATTGAGAAAAGATATAAGTAGGGTAGTAAAGTGGAAAACACAACATTAATGAGATATAGATTAAGTTAAGAGCATGGGTAGCATTGATGACAGACTGAACAGTAAACTAAGAAAAGTTATGGAAGATGAAGGAATAAAATAATAGTGGTATACAAGGCAAGTAGTTAAGGAAAAAAATACCTTAAATTATACCTGAAAGGAGGAGCAGTTAGAGAGTTCTTTAAGATTTGAGTGAAGATCTTTCAAGAGTTTGTGTCAAAGGGTACAAAGGGAATGCTTATAGCACTGAAGTATGGTTTTAGGTGCTTGCAAGAGAAATACTGAGGAGCTATGAGACCTAAGGCTATATGATGGAGCCTGTCTATCTCTGCTAGAGGAAAGAGAAGTGCAGGAATTTTCTTTCAGGAGCCATTCAATTCAAGAGCCAAGGAGCAGACCAGCTTGCTGCTGAACCAGCAGCTGTTTGGTTTTGGTTAGTGTAAGACAGCGGTGTTCATATTTTGGGGAAGGAGTGATAAGGTGACAGATGGAGCTGGAGATTGTTTGAATGGCAGTAGAGTTTCTTTTGGAGTCAGTTGCTACAAGAGATAGTCAGTTCTCAAGTGTGGCTAGAAAAATCCCTTTGCAAATAGCATGTTTTTTGGGTGGAAGAGGAATGAAGAGATGAAGTGTATAGAGTTTATCTTTTTATGGGTGCTTTCAGCATGATAGGGAAGTTAAGTGAGGGATCAATCTAGACTCCTAGTATTAAGTGAGGAATCAATCTAGACTCCTAGTATTAAGTGAGGAATCAATCTAGACTCCTAGTATTAAGTGAGGGATCAATCTAGACTCCTAGTATTAAGTGAGGGATCAATCTAGACTCCTAGTATTAAGTGAGGGATCAATCTAGACTCCTAGTATTAAGTGAGGGATCAATCTAGACTCCTAGTATTAAGTGAGGAATCAATCTAGACTCCTAGTATTAAGTGCGGGATCAATCTAGACTCCTAGTATTAAGTGAGGGATCAATCTAGACTCCTAGTATAACGTGAGGAATCAATCTAGACTCCTAGTATTAAGTGAGGAATCAATCTAGACTCCTAGGTTTCTGAAGGTGTTAATGTGTTCAAAGGCGTTGTTAACTAGGTCAAGAATAAGAAATGAGTTGGGGATCTTTTGCCTTTTAGTGGAGGTTCAAAGAGCATAGTTTTAATTTTTGAAGAGTTAAGTAAGTATTTGTTATTGAGCCAGTTAATGAGGAAATCATTTTACAGATCATGTTGAATTGAATGGGCTGTGTGGCTGGAGTCAGAGATAACCATGTTCATAGGTTCATAGGTTCATAGGTTAGTGCTAAGCTAACTGACCTTGAGAGCCATTTTAAGCCTAAACAATTATTCCTTCTGAGACTCAAACCCTGCACCTTGTGTTTGTAAGACAAACACCTTAACCATTGGGCCACCCTGCCAAGTCATGTCATCGACTTATAGTAAAACTGGAAGCAGGGGAAGGTACAGAGTAAGCTTATTTATAAAAACAGAAAAAAAAAAAAAGGAGCCAGCATGGAGCCTTGAGGGACTCATTTATGTAAGGAGTGGTGGGTGGTGTACTGTTGTTAATACTTACTGAGAATTGTCAATTTGACAGATAATTGTGTACCTGGGAATAGCATCAGGGCTAATTTGAATCTCAGTGAAGTTGATAGAATTGGGTGATCAAGCAGGTTAGAGGTTCTGCTAAGGTCTATAAATATGGCCTTATTAACTTGTAAAAGCCCTTTGCCCTGATATTACCACTAAACAAGACACTCGAGCACAGATGCATGCAACATTACACGTGCGCAACATTAAATCAATCCCCTTGTCTAACCCTTACTCCATCCCTAAATTGCAAACATTCCAACACAGACAAACACACAGAAAACACACACACCTACACACTCTGTCTCTCCAGAACATTCACAATCACAGTGTTACAGAAAGTTGCATTTGGGACACTCACTCACACTTCAGAACATCTGCACGCACACAAACACATTCGCACACATGTAAACACGCACACACACACATACACACACACACACACACACACACACACACACACACACACACACACACACACACACACACACACACCATAAAATCTAACCCTTTACCTAGCACGTACTCTAATCTGAAGACACTTATACAGAATCCCATCCCAATGTTGTTCATTGTAAAGACAACAATGAATGCATGTATGCTATTTTCCCAAATGAACTCTGTTGGACAAATTACCTTTCAATACACTGACAGACAATATATGTGCATACTCACATATACACACATCTATTTATCTATCTATATGTCTAACTAGCTATCTCTCTATCTATATGTTTATGTGTGAGATTAATTTAGTTTGTTGTACAATGTGTTTATCAAAATGAGAATTTCTGGCCTTTTCTGGTTGATTTCCTTTTGATGACAGTTGTGTTGCTCTCTGGTTAGTGTTTCAGTCCCATACCACTTAAGAATGGTTTGATGAAGTTTTTTCCCTACTGTTGTGCAGTCTTGGAGGTGATATATATCTAGTTATGTAAATAGGTAGATAGATATTATATAAATATATATATATTTATTACTGGGGTCATGGGGATGCATGGTAGATACTTGGGTCCAAAAAATATGTTTTCTTTTTCTCTATCTCTTTTATTTTAAATAACATGTTTCAGCAATTTTGTTTTCATTTTTTTTCTTATTTCTTGATCGAATTTGGCTTGATAATATGGTTGTTTAATGAAAGCAAATATACTCCTATATTTATGTGTGTGTGTGTGTGTGTGTGTGTGTGTGTGTGTGTGTGTGTGTGTGTGTGTGTGTGTGTGTGTGTGTGTGTGTGTGTGTGTGTGCGTGCGTGTGTGTGTGCATGCATGTGCGTGTGTGTGTGTGTGTGTGTGTGTGTGTGTGTGTGTGTGTGTAAATATATACACAAACACACATATATAGTACCATTTTAGTTAAGCTAGTACTCATAGCAACAGTTATCACACTCATGAAAGACATCTTCGCAGCTCAAAGAAATCAACAGTCAGTAAGACATATTCTGTGAATACTTTCTCACAGATGTAATTTCATATAAAAACAAAATCCAATTTAACAGTTTCAGCCAACTCTCATAACTGTTTCCAGAGCATCTCAGTATTTTATACATTTCATTCTTTCAACGGACTTTATTGTAGACACGTAGCTTTGCTCTGTCTCAGGAAAATAACTTTCCAAACACAGTTTTAATTCCCTTTTCAGGTGAACAACTTCCCAAACACAGCTTAACATCTGCTCAAAACCCCACAGGTTGCCTTTTTTTCAGTCATAACTATATGTGCTACCCTTTCCCTAGAATCCTCCCAGGACCACAGGATATTATGACTCTCTCTTCTTACTGATAAAAGATATTTACTTATACTTTCAGAGTCAGTATGTTCCTTTGCTAATCAACATGGATAGGTCCCTTACTCTGACCTGGCTGCCAGAAAGTTCTGTGCTTCTCTTATATAGTATACCCTCTGTTATAAGCCAATACACTATCCCTTGTACATGCAGCTGGCTTCACTTACACAATAATATAATATGTGTATGTGTGGTGTGTGTGTGTGTGTGTGTGTGTGTGTGTGTGTGTGTGTGTGTGTGTGTGTGTGCGCGCGTGCGTGTGTGTGTGTGTGTGTGTGTGTGTGTGTGCTGTGTGTGTGTGTGTGTGTGTGTGTGTGTGTGTGTGTGTGTGTGTGGGTGTGTGTGGGTGTGTGTGTGTGTGTGTGTGTGTGTGTGTGTGTGTGTGTGTGTGTGTGTGTGTGTGTGTGTGGATACACACACGCAGACACACAAACATATTTATCAGTATAGATATATTCTGGTCTGATTTAAATAGATTATATATTTGTATATTCACTAGTAAAGTGACACCCTAACCTCATGTGCAAAAATGGGAAAAATGGGCTGTGGATGGATGGATATATTTATATCTTCAACTTTTTCATCAGTTTTATCAGCTCAATATTTTATATTCATTTGAAACATTCTGTTCACTTTATAAATGCAAACTGATAGCAGGACATACCCATTCAGTCTTGTATTTCTCTGTCAGCTGCATGCATTAAATATCCAAACAATAGCTTGCTTATTTACAGCTGTTTCTTAAAGCACAGTACAGTGCCTTTTACTCCCTGTGCACATTTGTGGGGTGTCATCAAGCTTCATGATTGGCCAAGTATGTCTTAGTATGGCAGAGTCTGTACTGCTAACATTCACTTCTCCTTTCTTCCAAATTTTGGCTTTAAATCTGTCTACTGGCATTCATTGTATCAATGACTGAGGTAAAAGTGCTGTAGCCCTATCACACCCTTTATGTATTCTCAGTTATCCATCTTTCTCAAACTCCTTTCTAGTTACTACCATATATTTTCCCAATCTTCAACTCCATCCTCACCATGTGCATTCAGACGTTGATGAGTCTGTCCAGATCATATTTCTTTCACTTTTCTTTTCTGATGTACATTTTCCTAACTATCCAGTTCCCCTCACATGCCACAAGTCCCTACATGCCCTTAACCAGATTCATTATGATTAATTGCATGTCATTTAACTCACAGGCAAAAAAAAAAATCAGAATCTTAAATACTTGACTTGGTCAAAGTACTGACACTCCAAATGTTGAGCAACAGGGGGAAATCCCTCTGCTTTCCCAATTGGGGTTGACAGCTGGCACTCCCCTGCTCTTAGACATGTGGTGGCTCCAATTTTGCAGAAAATTAGACAAAAGTAAAAGAGCACAAAATAAAGATATTCTTCTTCTTCTCCTCCGCCTGTTCTATCTCCTTCCTCTTCTTCTGGTCTTGCAAACTAGAAGGAAAAGCATGCCATCTGCAATGTAGCATACTCATATGCTGATTATAAGAATCCAGTGATTCCTCTGGGGTGAAATCCTAGCATCCAATTCTCAGGATGTCACCAAAAATTAGGTTTGTTTCCTCCACCTTTTGGGAAAATGTTTCCAGGGTTTCTGTCACCCTAATCTCCTTTCACTGTTTCATCACCAGAACACAGCGTACATCTCCTGATAGATTTAGCTTTAGCAGTGCTCTGTGCAACAGAAGGTTAATGTCTAATTCTCCAGAATCCTTTCTATATCCTTTCTGCATGACAAGCACTGCATCAGCCATTTGACTTATACCACATCTGTTTTACAAGATAAATAGTTATTCAGGTCTGAAGTTGTTGTTATTATTATCCCAGGTTCTTATCCTTATCTGTTTTGTTTAAGGTGATTTTGTCAAGAATGAGGAATTACCATGGTCATGCCTCTCCAATATGTGTAACTTAGTTCTTTTTTTGATATGATATACTAATTGACACGTGTTTTCTCACAATAAAGTTACATGAGTTCTTTCTGAAGATGTACCCCCATCTGTTACTGTTGCACAGCTCTTTGTGTAGTCAGAACAGAAAGCTGATCATGTTAAAGAGGTCCAGTATAATATATGACACAAATGTATTTAACAGAGCCAATAAAAGTATTGATGTGACACTGTAGTGCTTACAGTTTTTTCTCATTTCAGTTTCCCTGATGCTTCTAGTCAGATGTCCGCGTTACAATAAGCATCAGCATCTCTTCTCATTTATATGTGAAGCAGTTTTATGTTTGTCTTAAATGTCATTAATTCTTGTCTATCCCTTTCTGCCACAACTCTTGCACTACCCAGAGTTACCCATAAATTTCACATTTCATTTTCTATGACTGATATCGAGATAAATATCACGGGTAGATGGCAAGCAAATCTTATCTTCCAATCCATGGTCTTTATATTTTTCTATTTCATATTTCCCTTTCTAAAACTGACATCTGGAAATATATCATGACTAGAAAGCTGATGTATCTTACTTATCTTCCAATCCATGGCCTTCACCTTCTTCCCCTTAACAAAGGGTAGGCAATGAAGACCATGGTGTCTAAGCAATTACTTGTATATCCTTTTTTGTGTCCTGTGTTATTCTTTTAAGTATAAAACTATAGCAGAATCATAAACTGAAGTCCCACTGCCCTAACTTTGCTCCAAATGATGGTCTACCTTGCCTAGTTGTAGGCACAAAACAAACTTTGCTTCGCTACGGAAAATCGAATTACCTTAGTTTGGTACTCCGAGCAATAAAGTACCGTCAACATACAAATTCTCTCATGTTTTGTTTAGATTAAAGGTATGGCATGAAGAGTAACATTAGAGCTTCAACAAAAATATTTTTGCAGCTTCCTTTTCAGTTTTAGCTGTTCACAGAAAAGAAAGTAATTATGTTTATTTAGAAATGCTAACTGCAGAACAATAGCTTGTACTCAAAAAGCAACTCTAGTGCATAAGTATTTATTTAATGTATTTATGCATTTATGATTATTCCATTCAGATGGCAAAACTAGAGACAGTTGAGCACCATGCAGTTCCCTGGCAGACATTTAACTGCATTAAAAGATCTACAATTTATATAAGATACAAAATATAATGAATGCTGCATTAGCTTTTGTTGCAGCTTCAGCTTTTCTAACAGCTGTGCAGGTATGCATGCATGCAGGCATGTGTGTGTGTGTGTGTGTGTGTGTGTGTGTGTGTGTGTGTGTGTGTGTGTGTGTGTGTGTGTGTACTGCACTTCAGATTAACTTATATTTGGAATTTTTATTTTTTTATTTTAGAAACACTAATATAGGGACTTCAGTTGCTTCCAGGTTATTGTCAAGCATCGTTATAGATGTAGTTTGGGAAATGTACTCAGACCTTTTCCTAAATGCATAGCTATATATGTGTGTGTGTTCTGATAAAAACAGATGTTGGCTAAAAATGTAGAGATACTGATTATAGAAGCTGTTAAGCTGTGAAGAGACGGTTATAGAAGAGTTCCTGTTTAAAAAAAATAGCAACACGCGTAAACAGTACTCTAATCTTTGCTATGGTAATTGTTGCAGTCAGATTATGCCACAATACAAAGAGCACAAATATATGCCGCAATTATTAGGTTTACTTAAGATCCAGTTATGTATGCTTCACTCAATTAAGGTATTCTTTTAAGAGAGAGAGAAAGAACAGTCAGCATTTGCTGAATGCTCATGAATGGTTTAGCCTTCTTTAAGTTCAAACATATATAAAAGGACTCAAAGAGCTGGGACGGGCAGCAAGGAAGAGAAGTGACATTTTTTTAATTACTTTAAAAACAAAATACTTTGACAGCTGTGGTGGGTGGGAGCACGCAACTAAGAAAGTGAATATCAGTAAAAAGAGGCAAACTAATTTTACTGCTTTCCCATGAACATCACCAGTGTTCAATACATTTTATAAACTGATTCTCAGCAGCATTATATTTCCACTTGAAACTAGTTTTAGTTCATTTTAAATTTTCAGTTGTAGGTGAGAGATTTTGAAGTACCAATGTTTACTCTACATCTGAAGGTTCCTGTTATACCTCACCCTTACCACAAGGGGAAGCTAAAAAGCTGCATATCACTTCAGAGTTTCAAATGTACTGAACAATGTGGAACTTTAAGGCAGCAAGCATTCTATTTAATAGTAATACAACAAATGGACAAACAAAAAACAGAAAAATAATTAAAAAGATCTCCAAATATAATCAGGATGCTTAAATATTTAATCAGAATAAAAGGAACCAGTCACGCTAGTTCAACAATCAGACAATTCGATAATGTCACCCACTTAAATGCTTCCAATTACATTCCACATTCATTCATCCAGGAAATAATATATGGTACTTCAAAATATACAATAACTCCATATATAAAAGACTATCATTCAGGCCCACCACCCTCCCCCAAAAAATATATACAGACTTGTTAAAAAATTGTAGCCTTCGTAAACTCATAATTACCTTTATGGCATTCTTTAAGGAAAATAACCACATGATTTTCTGTCTTCCCCATTTTTGATATTGGTAGCAAGTGCTTGCAGTCTATCCTTAAACACCCTAACTATTTTACACACACACACACACACACACACACACACACACACACACACACACACACACACACACACACACACACACGTATGTATGTGTATATATAATATATATATATGGGTCTACTTTGAATGATCGAAATTACAAAACTTTGAATCTCATATGTCGGGACCATATGACTTGAAGTTTTGTAACTTCGAACATTCAAAAAAAAAAAAAAAAAACAAAATCAAATTAAAACACATTTATGCATTGGGGCAAGCCCCCCTGCACCCACCACATGGGGGGCTCTGCCCCCCACACCCCCACTATTAATATATACCAACTCCCAGATCACGCTACAGTGAGGAAAAGGGAATATTCCTGTTCCACACCATATGAAGATCTCCGTTTAAGTGTTCGGAGTTTTAAAACTTTGATCATATGGTTTCAGCCACATGAAATTCGAAGTTCTGAAACTTCGATCACTTAAATGGAACCCATATATATATAGTTACTTCATCACTTGCGCATTGTAAGGAATAAACTGCCACTTTTGGACATTCTAGTTAAACATAGCGTTAGTAATCAGTCAACTCTTGCACTAGTTGGAATAAGTGGATATGTTCCATTCTGAGGGGAAATATGTGAGAGTTTTAAAAAGTCAGAGACAAATGGCTATCTGCCCACAGGATCAGGTATCATGGTCTGAGCATTCAGGATTGCTCAGATACATCCAAACGCATATCATTTGATGGTAATTTCTTTGTGTTCTTAGTGCCAATGCAGAGACATTTCATTTGGGAAAAAGTTGTCATAAAGGCGTATGTACAATGTAAATAAAAGTGGAAGTACAAATAAGCTACATTTTGCAGACTTTTTCTTAACTGACATCCACCTTAAATATTATCCTAGATTAAAAAAGTTTATTAGGCTTACTTAATTTACTGCACTTAAATAAAATATGATTTCAGACTGTGTAAAAACAGGTTTTGTACTTTGTAGCTACATGTGTAAATAAACTAATAAAGGATCCTCAGAAATCACAGAAGTATCCATGAATGTATTTGTTTAATTAACTGCTTACTTGCTTACATACTTACCTGTATATTTGCATGTGTTGGCTGGGACAGTTCAATTGGCACTACTCATTTTCAGTGAAGGCCTGGTGGGAGTACCTCGAAGCAGGTACACTGTGATCTATTATTGAAAAATAGAATGTTATTATTATTATTAGACTTGCTTTAGAATGGAAAATACAAGGAATGTTTCATGTCATATGACAAGGTCCCAAGAAAGCTGATCTGGGCAGTACTGGTATGGTTTGAAGTCCCACAAACATTGGTAGAATTAGTCAGGCTATGTACAAGGACTCAGTGACTTAAATACAAACAGTGTTCGGCCTCACAGAGGGGTTCACAGTGGGACTGGGTGTACATCAGGGTCCAGCTTTGAGCCCACTGCTGTTCATACTGGTGATGGACTACATTAGCAAACAAGTCGAAGGGGAGAAATCAACAAAGCTGCTGTATGCAGACAATATAGCATTACAGGCAGACTCTGAGCTAGAGCTTCAGCAAAGTATAGGAGAATGGAATGGAAACTAAGCACAGATAAGACGGTGGCAATGGCAGCAAATTGGGGAAATCAGAAGAAGCTGAGAATAGAGAAAAAAGGGAAGATAGTGGAACAGGTAAACAGCTTCAAGTATCTGGGAATGGTGGCTGAGGAGAAGCGAAGTCTGAATGAAGAGGTCAGAGCCAGAATCAGATGGGCTGCAGCCAACTGGCATAGAGTATCAGGTGTAGTCTATGACAGAAGAATGTCAAAGAAGCTGAAAAGTAAGGCATACAAGACAGTGGTGCGATCGGTACTACTGTATGGTACAGAAACCTGGGCAGTAAAGGCAGAACAGCTGAAGAAGCTAGAGGTGATGGAAATGAAGTGACTGAGATGGGTGGTAGGATGGACACTGTGGGACAGACAAAGAAATGAGGACAAAAGAGCAGAAGCCAAAGTAGCTCCAATTCAGAAAAGATTAAAGACAACAGATTACAGTGGTTTGGGCACATGTGTAGAAAACCAGAAGACAATCTGTTGAAGAATATTTGGGACAGACAGGAAGAAGGTAAGAGGAAGCGAGGATGTCCAGCAAGGAAGGGGATGGATTGTGTGAAAGAAGATCTGCAACAGTCACGCACGAGTGTTGAAGAAGGCAGGAGTGTGGCATTGAATCGAGTTAGCGACAGTTAACACAATACCCCGACCCGGTGTAGAAAAAAATGGGAGAAAGGGGGCTGATGATGATGATGATGTTTCATGTCAGTCTCTGGTAACAAGAATGAAGCCATAAGTTTCCAAATTACTTTATCCGAAAAAAAAGAAGAAGTGAAAGTGTTTGAAAACGATAACATTTTATAGCAGATGAGAAACAGAGGGGGAGAGAGAGAGGTGGTTGGGAGGTTGAGAGGAGATGAATTACTGACAGTATGTGATTGTTATTAACTACAAACAGTGTATTTAGCAAATTCTTTGTAATATATCCATTACAATTCAAGTCTACTGGGTGCAGACAAAAGTTTGGTCCTTGTGATCTGGTCAATAATTATGGTTTCCAAACTTCAGAAGTAAGAGTATTCCAAAGCGTGGCTATGGGGACTAAATAAAACACACACCCTCAAATGATTCATTCAGATGCTGTTGCAATTCTTATCTAAGACTTTCTATGGGGATGTACTGCTGGTATGAATATATTTCTGTAAAACACAAACTGTGATAAGTCATTTTATCTATGCAAAAATAAGAAAGTGCGCTAAGTATCAGACAGCAAATGCTCCTCAGAGCTATGCAGTGGTAAACTATGTTTGTAGTTTGTTACACCTTGTTATAACTTATTATGCTTAAGTCATGTTATAATATGTGAGCATTTAAAACAAGGAGTGATTTAATTTTGTAGACCTGAAAGTTTTTTTTTCAAACAAAAAAAATCTTTATTGAATTATCACTCACGACATAAGAAATCATACATTTTTATAATTGAAAACAAACCATATTGACATGTTTTCTTTTGCAAACATTATATATCTCATATAGTGTTCTGTACAGTTTTGGTTAATCAAACATTACACAGCTCATTCAGTTCCTGCCCTCCCTTCAACTTCCTTCCTCCTTCAAAACCATATTCTTTTTTTTTTTCAAAACAGGTTTATTGTTTTAACATATAAGAGAAATATCATAACAATTTTATACAAGTAATTAAAAATAGGTATTATTATAATATTCAACAAAACAAAGACATCCACTACAATCAGATCAATTAATTAAACTAAAATACCATGCTATTAAAATTAAAATTTTTTTAACAAATTTTGTAAATTATCCCATACAATATAATAAGATGTTTTTCTGTTTGTTCTTGTCCTAATTGTGTTCATTTCCATATGGCACACTATATTCATAACATTTTTAAATTCATTGAACGAAGGAGGTGTATCTGAAATCCAATTTCTAGTTATTATTTTCCTAGCCACTGCTAGAATAGACCATAACAAGGGAAGCTTAACCTTTTTAACACTTTGAGGTACAGGTGTATTGAATAATATAAGAGATTTAGAAATAATGAAATTATCTGTAAAAAGAGCCTGCAAAAATTCATTAATTGACTTCCAGTATTCTTTCAATTTTATACAGTCATAAAGCATATGAGCCCAGTCAGCATTAATTTCTACATTACATCTCTTACATAAATTATCTTTATTATTTTTTTTATTCATCATCAAAGGTGTATTAAAGATCTATGTAAAATTTCCATGTATAAAGTCTCCAGACAATGGAAGACGTAGTTCTATAAGCAGATTCCAAAATATATTGTTTATCTTGTTGATTTGGTGGGTCCCCATTAATAGAAGTGAAATAATTCCAGTATGAATCTACACTGTAAAAAGTTTCTTGTCTGATAATTTTATGTATGTATGAAAGTTTACCTTTATCAGAAACTTTATGTTGTAAATTTAATATCAAGTAATCAATCAGTGTTGGAATAGATTCTTTAACTGTTATAGACATTAGATCTATTTTATTAATGAGATGTTGTCTAAAGGTCTGAACCTCTAACCAGCAAGTTTCTCTTAGATCAAATTCTTGTTTTAAGAAATCTAGATTTTAACTTTATTATCAGATATCAACTGATACCAGTACTTTAGATCATTATCTATAGCTAAATGAGTTCCTTCAGAAGTACATGACAAAAGCATACCCTGAGTATACATTATAGGAATACAATAAAATTCCATTCCCTATACTTAGGGTGCATGAATATAAAGTTACGATAACTAATAATAATATTTAATGGGTAACAAACCATATGTTTAGGTGTAATAGGTGAAGTACAAAATTCCTTTAGTAACCATAACATGGAGTTATTTACAATCATATTTTTATGTGTTAAGGAGATTTTCATGAAGTGCATACTAATTAGCTCCCAATAATCTTTCTATTTTGTGACATATGACTGATCTATTAATAAAGTAATAACTTTTACAATAGAAGAGATAGTATATAAATTAAAGTCTGGAAAAGAAATACCCCCTTGAGACCAGCTATTAGTATGTTTCTTTAATGCAATCCTAGGTCTATTAGGTGCCCATAGGAAATTTAACATTAGCGTATTCAGTTTCTTGATAATTATTTTTGTAGGTGGAAGTATTATTGATTGTATTAAGTATAAAATCTTGGGAAATATTATCATTTTAATAATTGTAAGTCTCTCCTCCATAGTAAAAACATATTATTCCAGGTATTAAAAAGATTTTGTATATTAAGAAAACAGGTATTATAATTATTATATATAATAGATTTAATATCTTTAGATAGTATTATACCTAAATAAGTTATCTGACCTGAATTGGGTACATATTTAGTAAAATCACTAATGAGAATATTTTTTCGTGTATATATAGGTAGTATGTTAGTTTTTTCTTCATTGAATATTAAACCAGAAATACTTTTAAAATTCATCATGTTATCAAATAGAGACTGCATAGAAGAATTAGATCCTGCTGATGTAATTAGAACATCATCTGCAAAAAGTTGAATTTTGGATGTTGTATTTTCATCTATTTCAAAACCCTCTATGTCAGTACTGTTTCTGATCAAATTAGCCCAAGGCTCCATTACTAAAGTGAATAATAGTGGAGAAAGTGGACAACCTTGTTTTGTACCTTTAAAAATGGGTATTTTTTGTGAAACATAAGTTCCTACCTTAATATAAGCCAACGTTCCTTTGTATAAATGCTCAATTAGATTTACAAATGCATCTGAGAAGTTTGTGCACTTCATCAAGGTAAACAGATAGTCCCAACTTGACTGAATCAAATGCCAAACTTATATCAAGACTAATAAGTGTTAAATCTTTCTTTTTCCTATTTGCAAAATCTATTAATGTTAAAGTTCTTCTTATATTATCAAAAGTATTTCTATTTACAATGAAGCCTGTCCGATCTATATCTATAATGCCGGGAATGATTGTCTTCAATCTATCAGCAAAAATACTCATAAATATTTTATAATCAACATTAAGTAATGAGATGGGCCGATATGAAGAACATCTAGTTGGATCTTTATTAGGTTTTAAAATTGGCGAAATAAATGTATATTGCCAAGATGGGGGGGTTATTAACTCAGTTTGGGCCAAAATAAAAACCTTATGTATTAATGAATATGTACTTTTAAAAAGGATTTTATATATCTCTGGTATAATACCATCATTACCCGGTGCTTTGATTTAAGCTTATTTATTTGTGTAATAACTTCTGTATATGAAATACTCTTGTCCAATAGTTTAATCTGTTGTTTATTAAGCTTTTTATTCATGTTTGTGGTTATAAACTCCTTTATTTTATCTTTAGGTTCCATGTTAATGTTATTATGGTTAATTTTGTGAAAGTGATTTCTAAATTCATCTAGTATTTCTGGTATACTAGAAACATTCTTCTATTTCCTTAGAGAAAAGATTTCTTTGATATGGTTTTGTTTATTCAACCTTTTTGTTTTATTTTTAAGTCTATGTAAGTATTTGGGGCTTATTGAATAAGACAAAAACTTGTATTTCTCTAAAGTTATTTTAACTTTATGAGTTAAAATTTCTTTGTATTTCTCATTTAGTTTGTTTATTTCTTCAATAACTTTCTTGTCCATAATATTTTCTTTATTATTATGTTTATAAGAGTCTAATTTACTTTGAATATCTAATAATTCCTTATCCCAAGATTTCCTTTTATTATTATACCATCTGATACTTTGTCCATATAGATATGATTTTAAGGCATCACAAACATAAACAATGGAGACTTCAGGAGTATTATTTATGTCTAAAAAATGTTTTACTTCTGAAAGTATATATTCTTTATAGTCTTTTAGTTGAGTTAAGTATGCTGGTATCCTTTTGATCTGAACATTATGAGTATTTTTATCATGAATTCAAAAACAATTGAATTATGATCAGATATAGGACATGAAATGATTTTGGAATTAATTAAATCTGTTACCATCTGGTTAGAAATAAAGACCCTATCTATTTTTGAATAAGTTTTGTATCTGTTAGAAAAAAAGGTGTATGGTAATGAATTTGAATCTATCTGATTATTAATATCATTCATATGATAAGAATTAGCAAAATCATTTAAATGTTTTGCATTAGATGTAATTCTTCTTTTCCCTATAGTGGTAGTATCACTTTCATGTAGTATACAATTAAAGTCGCCAGCTAAAATAATATCTCCTATAGAGAATTATATGATCTTATCAAGATGATGTTTCACTGTATTAATACCAATTCCAGGTATCCAATATACATTAATTAAAGTGTAAGTCTTCCCATTAATTTGTATTGTAACCATACAAAACATTCCTTTGTCATCCTGATAAGACTTAATGGTTTTAGGAATGGGCATACTTTTATTCCATAAAATAGCCACTCCTCTTTTTTTCTGAGTGTGTTCTGAACTAACCAATACTGTATATTTGTTTGTGGCTAGTTTATCAATATCTTTTTTCAAGAGATGGGTTTCTTGCAGGAAGACTAAGTTGGCCTTATGTAAATTAATGTATCTTATTAGGCTTGCCCTTTTACATGGATTATTCAATCCATTAATGTTTAAATAAAATCCTTTTAAAGATGTCATTTGGCATTTTTAAAACTTAAGAATCTTATGATCAAAATAACAAATAACAAGATAAGTAATGTTACATCTCCTCCTTTAGGTGTACCTTTAAATATAGCTGTATTTATTGAATCTCTTATGGGATTTCGTATAGGATTCAATTTTGTTTGTAGTGACAATGAATGTACAAAATATATTGTGGATTTCAAAACTATATACAAATAACAATGAACAAGTGAAAATAATGTAAGGATTAAACCTTGCATCCAGCCTGGAGTTATAAACTCCAATTTAGAGTAGTATTTATCACTCAAGTTAACCCCCTACCCTAAGCAGCAGTACCTCAGCTACCACCTTATCAATTTAATACTAGTTATATTTAACTGAGGTTAACAGTTTTCAGTTCAATTATTTAGCAAGACAAGACTACACATTTGGTAAAACAGCATCATATAAACTAAAATAAACCTTTTTTTTTTTTTAAACTGTTCATACTACTATATACATCCATGTAATATAAAACACTTGTATTCAAATAGCATTCAAATAATCTTGATGTTAGAAATCAAGAGAAGAGGAAAAATAAGTTCTAACATTTATTTAAATCAAAAACTTTGGCTAATATGATTCAGACATTACATATATTAAGATGCATCTATTTTCTGTCATGTAAATGCAATTAACAGCTTCCAAAAAAAACCTTGAATTACTTGTATATGAGCATTTACTCAAACTCATTATTGTCAATAGAATAAAATATTATATTCATAGAAATTGTTATAAATCATACTGCATAGTTATGCAGATTCTCAGAAACACATATACATATATACATACACACACACACACACACACACACACACACACACACACACACACACATATATATATATATATATATACACACACACACACACACACACACACACATATATATATATATGTATATATATATATATATATATATATATACACACACACACACACACACACACACACACACACACACACACACACACACACACACACATATATATACATATATATATATATATATATATATATATATATAGATATACATACACATACACACACACATACACATATACATATATATATATATATATATATATATACCTGCATCCACACACACACACACACACACACACACACACACACACACACACACACACACACACACACACACACACACACACACACACACACACACACACTCACACACATATATATATATCTGATCTCACTGAGTTGTGTCCTTGCCGAGCACTATCATACTTGCTGTCCCTACAATAAATCTGTCTGCTTTATACAAAATAATGCACAGCAAACACATTTTAGTAACCAGATTTTACAACCATGCTATACTACTGCTTTAAAATATATCACATGACAATTTCTTCCAGAATAGAGTTATAAAATTATTTATGCTTGTCAATCAGATGAATTAAATGAGTTATAGTAATGTATATGTTTGGAACATACGTTTTTAACACAGATTATTAAGCTGCTGTTAAGTAGATTTTCAAAAACACTTGAATAAATGTTTCATTTTCTATGCCTTCTAAAACAAGACATTTACTTACTACAAGAAACTGTATCATTTAAACTCATTATAACTGACATATTTTATGAATTATAACATAGATATTTAAGTAATTATATAAAATAACTCACATTTAGATGTTAAAGAGTACATTTTCCTTCACATAGTCGCATTTGTATCATTTCTATTTCCTGGTAGAGTGAGATTCCTGAATCTGTGATGTGTCAGTGTGATATCTAGGTCAAAGGTGAGACTAGCAGCTTTCAGCTTCTCTGTGAGAATTCTGAGAGTTGAAGCTTTTGAAGTAGCTCATGGACACTGTGCATGAGACAGCCCACATCCCAGATTGTCTCTCTTAACATTTTGGCTGGAAACTTATTAAAAACTAGTGACAAACATTCATTTAGCAGTGTAAATGCATCTAAACATGGCAAAACCTTCACAATGTATTTTACAGGTTATTACAGCCTCTATGTAAGTGAAATTAAGCCCAAAATTATTAATAAGTAATAAAACTCAATATTTTTGTCCCAACTCAATTTTTATGCAAATCTTATTATTTACTGTGTCTATAAGATCAAAAGCATTTCTATATATTAATAAAGAAAAGAAAAAGAGAGTAGAAAGTAAAAGGGTGCAAGGCAGAAATAAAAAAAAATGTAAGAGAAAGCTATAAGAAGTATATGCAATGGAATATTACTTACTGTTTATATTAATAGAGTTAAAAATAAAACATATTATTTACCATTATTTAGTTCTAATTATTATTAGTTAAAGCATGACAGATTATTTACAAACAAGCATAAGCAGTATAATCAAGAAAGTATAATTAGGAATAGCATTTGAAGAACATATAAACTTTTTACAAGGAATAAATATGTTATTATTCTATTAATCATATTTTCATTACTCTTCTCTCCCTGCCCTCCCCCACCCTTTACCCACTACATAATCTAAATAGAATGTCATTGTTTAAACAAAGAAAAGAAGAAAAGGAGAAGAAAAAAAAAGATAAAGAAAAAAAATGTATCAAATTACTGACCTTACTTCTCCTTTTCAGAAAGAGAAACAAGTTGAATCACAGCTTGCCATTAAATCTCCAGATATTTTGACTAGTTATGAAACAAAACATTTCTTTGCACACAGAGAATAACTTTGATTAAATCCTTTTTCAAAATATTTGTGGCTTCTTGGAAATGCAGGAACTATATTTAAAAAGATTAATAATGAAATAAAATGATGAGAGAAAAAAAAAACATAGAACAAATCATTTGTTTTTTAGTCTCTTCTTCTTCTCTGAAGTCTTCCACAAAGTTTCAGTTGCCAGTCTCTTTAATGAAGGACTAGCCCATTCCATTTCTTCTATTTTATCCAAAATCTTATTTTTTTTGATAAACAGTAAAGCAGAGTCTAAGTCATCGAAAATTTTAGGACCATCAGGAAGGAAGATTTTAAGCTTGGCAGGAAACAGAAGGTATGTTTTAAACTGTGCTTTTTCAAAACCATATTCTGTGTGTATTATTCCCATAATTCTCATTTTTTCTTTGTAATTTGCTCCTACCCTTTTCTAAAGATCACACTTCTATTTTATCTCTGTTACTATATTCACCGCCGCTTCTAATACAGTTAGTTTAGACTTTGATTTCCATTTTCTAGTATTTGTTTTTTTTGAAATCCGCCGGAATTAATCTCAGCAAGATCTTCCTATGCCTAGGGAATTCAGATCTTGTATCATAGCTCAGAAATTAATTTCCTTAGTTTCACCAATTTGCTCACCCAGTATTTCTGAGGAGTAGTTTGCAGGGAATTTTTAAAGTCTGCAACTACTTATACATCCCCCAAAAATATGTTCCCAGTTATCTCTTTCTTCCCCATCGCACATCCAAAATTTGCAATTTGTCTGAGGAAAAATTCTTTGGAGTATGCTTGTGGTATAAAAATAACTATGTAAACAATTTCTGGCAACATTTATAAATGTTCTAAACTTTTTTTTATAAAAAAGAAACATCATTATTAAATTATCACTTATGACACAGACAATCATACATTCATACAAATGAAAACAAACCATATTGACATATTTTTAGTTGTAAACATTATACATCACTTATAAGATTTCCAGTAATTGTAGGTCACACATTTTATAGCTCATTCAGATCCTGCCTTCTTTTAAAGCTCATTCCTCTTCTAAAATGTTGTTCTGCATGTATTGTTCCAACATTTCCTATTTTTTTCTATGTAATTTGCTTATACCCGTTTCTAAAGATCCCATTTCCAGTTGTTTTATCTCTGTTACTATACTCACTACTTCATGCATAGTATCTTTAGACTTTGATTTCCATTTTCTAGTAATTAACTAAAAATGAAAGAAAAAATGCAAGTAACACTGCCAAAAATAAACAAAAACAAATGGTTTAGGCACACCAAGGCTGGCTCACTGTCACAACAATTTATTAATTGAACAAAATCAACACAAGCACTTTCACCCTGCCACAATGCAGGGCTTTATCAAGTGAATTCACACAGACACACACCCACACACACACACACACACACACACACGCATACACATACCCTACGTCCCTGAGATGTCTGCCTTCCTATATTGCGAGTCCTATTCCTGGTACCTAGTGGACCCCAAACCCCCTGATGCTTGCACTGCTTTAAGCGCTATCATGTGACTAGTGGTCCCCCTTCCCCCCAAACTCCATACTGACTTAGGTGTCCTTACAGCACAAGCATGGTATGCCTGGTGTGTAGTGGTCCTCCAACTTGGCTTCCCATACTGATTTAGGTGCCCCTATGCACAAATGTAGTATGCCTGCTGTCTAGCATTCTCCGACACCCCCACCCCCAATTCCTGTATGGGTTTAGATGCCCTTACTGCACATATGCCCTGTGCTGGTGTCTAGTATTTCCTCCCACACCTCTCCCAGTCTCCATTCTACTCTCACTTCCAGTACATGAACACAATCTTCTGGCTCTATTCACTACTGCAACATGTTAGAGATGACCATGCTGATCTAAACAGCCAAGCAGTTTCCTGAATCATTCGATTTGTATGTGCCTCCCTGCAGAAGGTTATGAGAGAGAAAGCACATGCCTAATTATTATATGCCCCTCCCCAAGGACTGCCTCATCAGCATACAGTACAGGTGCAGAGCCAGCCCTACATGGTGCTGCATGACCTTATACTAGATTAACATGCTGCACTGTATTAGGGTTGCTTTTAAATTCAAAATGCATACAGCAATGTGTACATGAGGTATACACATCACAGTAACTTGTATGAATTCCCCTCAGTGTTGTAACTAGTTTCCTTTCGTATGGCCTCTCCCAAAGTTTGCATTCCTGAAAAAGGTACAAGGACCAGTACACCTAGGTGATTAACACATCCAAAAATAAATATCATTAGGCAGGGAGTCCACTTAAATGATATTGTTCAGGTAAGTGGTTATGTTCAGCCCTGCGATCTTCTCTGGGTGAAGTACTAGTAAGCTGAGATGAGCCAAACAGCTTAAGTGTTGGATGCAGGTATGGGTCAGCAAGCTAGAATGCTCATTTCCACATTATTGTTAGTAGGAAGCCAATTTATATATTTTTTTCAGTCTAGCACTTTTGTCATTTGTGGTATGGAACCATGTAGTTGGTACCTGCTGACCTAACTCCAAGTGCAAAGGGCTATCAGAGGAAGAAGCTTCTCATTTTTGGGGAGGGTAGTTGTAAAATATAATATGATACCACTCAGCTTATTGTAGGTGGAGGCAGTGAAGATATATTAGGTAACATAAGTTAGGTAAGGAGGCTAGTGGAGGAAGAAGACTGCTGAGTGGAGCCATACATGCTTCTTCACTGCTATACACGAGAGTGATCCCTCCCAAGATGACCTTGATATTTCATCCAAATTTTCACAAGAATAATTTCTAATAATCACCAAACTGGTACTGGCTGCACTGCCTGCTTTAGACTTGAATTTAATCTGTGTAAAGAGGGGCCCTGAGTCTGTAAAGGAGTCTTTGCCAAATACAGGCCCTGTATTCCAAAGTCTAGTTAGCAAAGAATACTTTGTCCTTCAAGGCTTGCATAACTCCAGAAACTTGTTAAGTAAATGACTTACATTAACATACCAGACAGACATAATATCGCTTGTTCATAACTGAAAATGACTTTCAGAAAAAAGATTAGTACCCAGGCTGTTCAGATTGACAGTAATATTAAGACTATGCGACATCAGTCTCAGTGCCAGTTTGCATATGTGTAACTTTGGGCCTTGGACCAGCCTGCAGTCTAGAATGTCAATATTAGTGTGGGATTCTGAGGAGAAAAATACAATGATCCTGATTTCTAAATGTCATAATTAAGTGAGAGAGGCCATTTAATATGTATTTAAATGTGTTTATGTATATGTGCCTGCTGCTTTAGCATTTTGCTTAATCGCATGAGCTGTGTTTTCATTTGGTTTATCTTAGAATTCAATAAAAGAGGATATATCCCAATTCTATTCAACCAAGAATGTAAGTAGAGCCTGGGGACTGAAAATATATTAAAGAGGCACTGCATTTCAGTGATTAAGGCTGCTGCCTCAGAGGTCCAGAATTTCATGTTCTGTCTAGGATTTTAGTTGCCTTACGGCAATAACAAAATGCACTAAAAACTGCCTGGTATAGTTTGCACAGCTTTATACTTCACTGCAGAACTTTCTGAAAATAGGATATTGGAAACATATCCAGCCATATAAGGATCTGACAACTCTCCTCATGACAGGTAGCTGCACAAAAATCATGTTACTTCATCTGCAGTATTCCATTTGAAAGTCATCAGCTTACAGTGTGTTGTTTCAGAAAGTTATTGTTTATGGTTTATGAAAGTTATTGTTTATGGTGGTGCCCTGTAGAGGCTGAAATACATAAAGAATACAGCAGCTGATTTCACTGACCAAAGTATTCTAATTTCAGTAGGTTGTTGTTGTTGTGTCTTTCGGCTTTTCCCGGTTAGGGGTCGCCACAGCGGAACTCTGGTCCGCTAATGATTGGCAGTAGAGTTTTACGTGCTGGCTTGCCGGGCCTAACGCACAACCTTCAATGAAGGAATGCCCATTCACGCATGTTGTCACACAGAAGATGCTCTAACTGAGAAATGAACGGGCAACGTCTAACTGTGAGGCGACAACGCTACCGCAGCACCACCACCACAATGTGAAATAATGAAGAAAGTAGAACAAACACAATACAAAAATCAAGAGCACTCATTCACAAAATGAAACAGACCCATGAAGTTTCGTTTTGTATGAAATGAAAGCATTTATAATTTTTTATGAATAAATAATTTATTGTACTTGCCAAGGTCGGTGTGGATTTGTTCAGATATAACATTATGGAAATACAAAGTTTTGTTTTTGCAGCCTGTTTCTAACAGGAGTGACTGAATAAAACTGCTTTCTTTTCCTGGCGGTAGCTGGATTCTTCCACAATGTTAGATAATATTATGATAGTGTAAGAATATGAATAGGCAGTAAAACCTCAATATCAGTGTACGAAAAGTGCCAGGCATGCTGGAGCTGATTCATTGTAATCCGCAAGAAAAAGAAAAAAAAAACAGTTTAACTGCTAACCTTAAAATCCTTTAAGATAAAGTCCTATAATTTTCTGTCAAAAGCATTTTTTTTGCAAGTATACAAGTTAATGCTAAACAACAAATTGAATGGATAAAGATATACAGCATGTTAGTGCAAAGCAACACATTTGCATACACAGGTTTATAGACTGTAAACATTGAATAACAACAAACAATTATGTACAATATTCACAAAACTACAAAACTTTTTTTGCAATATAATAGTATTAGCAAAGGAATGCATACAATGGGTAAATAAATAAAACTCCAAAATGTAATCTCCAGAAGAATAATAAACAATCTAAGCTTATCAAACAAAATATAGTGAAAAATATAGGGTACAAAAGGAGAACCCTAAATTATAAATCTTAGTCTGAAGTGCAAGTTTCCCAAAGTTTGAAAAAGGACTTTATACAGATGTCCAATTAAGAAAATTATTGCTGGATTTATTAGTTTATGAATATTTAAGTGTATTTTTGTTCTTGTCTTTCTTGGATCATTAAGTTTTCCCTGCTGCTCTACTGATGTAGACGTTCCCCATTCATTCCCCAGGAGTAAAATGTGAGCGTACTGGAAGTATCACCATTGTCACAGAGGAGATTTTTTTTTCTTCAGTTCCTAACTCCAAATGTTTGCTCAGTGACATCCAAGAGGATAGCACATAAGAAGTCTTTTTGTTCTGCAGTCTGTTCTGGGGATTCTACAGTGGTGATGGTGCCCATGAGTATGAGTAACCAACCACGGATCTATATCAGAAGACCAAATGGAAATAACAGCGAATGGCAAAACATCGAAAAGACCGGACCTTGAAGTGCTGTTTGTGAGATCTCGGTACAATGAAGATTGGAATATTTTCCCTTTCCTCACCGTAGTGTGATCTCAGAGTTGGAATATATATTTAGTAGCGGGTGTGAGGGGCACAGCCCCCCACAACAGCAGCTTTGAGGACCGGTCTTTTTGATGTTTTGCCATTCGCTGTTATTTTCATTTGGTCTTCTGATATAGAACCCCAACCACATGATAACAGACAAGCAAACTAAGGTCAGTATTCATAGTCTGTGGCTTCACAAATGAAATAAGGTTATCTGCAAATAGTGGTGGTACATGGATAAGTAAATAAGGTCAGCACAATTCACTTGAGACGAATACAGAAAAACAAAGTCTTTTTTGAAAACACTTCCGTTTCTTGTAAAAGGGTAAGTTATGCAAAGTTTAGCATTATGAAGTTGTAAATTACTTTGCCAAAACTTGAGGATTCATGTTACTTTTTTCTTTTTTGAATATAGTGGGGGATCATGGTTAAGAGCAGTCATGCTTAAAACATTTAAGGAAAGCCACAGAGTCCACAGCAATTAAAACTGATTTTTTTTTAAAGAAAAAGTATTTATAAGGTTTTATATAGGTGTATCCTTTTGTGACCTCCATGATGGTTTCATTAAAGAATAGAAAGGGGTAGATATGAAAGAATGAAAAATGGGAGACCAACAAAGAAGGGAACATACATGGAAAACATTCAGAGGGTTTATGCTGGAGGGAGAGGATGGGGGCTATGTTTTTCTTCGAGGATAGATCCCCTATTTTTTCAAATATTTTTTATATGACATGGTAGTTTGGGTGTGAAATAGGTAAAAGGGGGTAGGAGAAAGGATAAGGGAGGAGGGGCTGAGGGGCTGAGGAAGTGACAACAGGAATCACAGTCCACAGAGCCTCAAACACATCCACTGCCAAATGGCGTTGCAGTGGAGGACCCAGATGTTGAGGGGCTAGGGACCTGTGTTTGTGTGCTGGTTGGCACCAATTGAGAGAGTGTGTCTTCCACACACTGATAAAGGGCTTCAACTGGATTAATTCTTTTGTCCACTACCTCCCAGAGTATGTCCTCTACCAAGCTTAAAGACCTGTTTTGGTGAGGCTTGCTAGACTACTATGTTTCAGCGTACCTGAAGGACCACCGCCTCTGTCCTGAATCTATGAAAATATCCCTGAATGGGTAGAGGGTGAATGTTCCCTAGTCTGGCAGGTACATGCATGGCCTGCTCCGGAGGGATTTGAATCTGTAAAAAAGGGGAAATGTCAGAGAAACAAAACAATAAAGTTGAAAGAAATGCATAATCAAAATAAGAAAAATAGAGAAGAAAAATGGGTGGGGAGAGACAAAAGAGAAAATGCACAAAAAATCCACATACAATGTTTACATGTCATTTCATACACTATTGAAGTATTACAGTAACATTTTTATTGAAGTGAAACATGTACCCAAAGTTCTTGTGTACTTTGGAAGAATGATGAGTATTGTCTGTGCATACTTCAGATGAATTCATATGACAAGTGCTTGTGACTGTTTGAAGGGAAGTGTGTCTCTCTCAAGCTTGAGTATACATTTAATACAGTACTAAAAATACCCATTGTAATTATAAGTAATTAGTTAAAATGGAGTAATGCTGTTTATATATTTACACATTTGTAACATTAGTTTGCACTCTAATAGTTTCAACTGCATTTCTTTCGTTGACAAAGCTATAAAAATATTTACCTTATAACCAATACAGAAAATAGCTGTACAAAGAGCACAGCTGTTATACACTGTCATACTCCTCTTTTGTTTACAGTTATATAATGACTTCAGATCCTTTTTTGTGCTTCTTATGCATTTTTCAAACTAGTAAGACAGAATTCTCTTGGACTTCAGTTATACTTACCAGAAGATTCAACCAGCCTTTTTACTCTTTGCTGTTGTTGCTGGTGGTTGTGTTATATTTCTTCCTAATTAATATGTGTGTGTGTGTGTGTATGTGTGTGTGTGTGTGTGTGTGTGTGTGTGTATGTGTGTGTGTACATATATATGCATATATTATGTATTCCTATCAAAACAATGTCCAATGTCTCCTTTTTTGTTTTTTCTTTCCTCTTACATATGCATAGGTGTATCATATATAATACTCATATATATGTATATATATATATATATATATATATATATATATATATATATATATATATATATATGTGTGTGTGTGTGTGTGTGTGTGTGTGTGTGTAAAATCATAGATATCTTATATATCATGTATAATACTGTGCTAATATTCCCTGTCATGCAATAAAAGAAATGTATACAATGTTGGTGCAATGTTGTTTTCAAAATATTGTGGGCTGTAGCAAGCAAGTTCCATTTTATACTCGCACGCTCTTAGTACTACCCCCATGGACATGTATTACTTAAAAATGGACATGTCTCTCAAAAATGCTGCCCCCAAGCACTTAATAAATTTAATTAAAATTTTCATCTGCTCCCCCTAAAACTATTATACCTGTTGTTGGAGGCATTCATTTAGAGAGTTGTAGACATAATATGACTGTAAGAAGCCATGCTGATGCGATGCCCAGAAAGAATGTACTCAGTAGAGTACAAAGAGTATGCCTGGCTACACCCTTGTGGTATGCATGTAATACTGTGTTCAGGTGTTACTTATTCACAAACAGAAATGTATCAATTTATGGAAGTTTAAATTTCCTTTGCTGTACAAATGTGTCTGATATGACAAGTAAAGTCAGAGTAAAACATTTCTCAGTGAATTCTGTGCTGGCCATTTACGTGACACAACAACTCCCACCCCCCTTTCCAACCTCCACTGTAACTAGGGTGTGGTGCCTGAGTGGATGCATATGTAAGAGCAGACAGTTGTGTTAAGCAGCTGTTTTAGTTATAGTTCTAGAACCTACAGAAAAGTGGTTACATGTACTGTAAGTAAGTCGTTTTATGAAATAGCAATACATTTTAATATGTAATTGTAATTTTAGTTCATTATTAATAAATCCATTAACAAATACTTCTTTTAACTCAGTGCCTGATTTACAGATTATTAGTTTAATAAACACAGGTCACATTTGTAACACATTACTCATACTCAACTTTTTTTATAAAGATGTATATATGATTGCAAACGTGCTCATGGTTTCCTCTGCATTTTATAATAGCATTAGAAGTAATATTTTCAGGTACACTTACCTTTCTCAGAAAATACTTCGAGTTACGCAAACTTGTTAAACTTTTTTATCTTTAATATGATTCAGTGAAATAGTGAATGTTAAGAAGCAAATTTTATTTTTTTTACTTTCTACAGAACTCTGGCATTCTTGTCAGTAACTAGGTATGTCCACTCATCTAGCTGGCCAGCCCTATGCTTCTTCAAGTCATCAAAGCGGTGATGGCACTGCTAGCTGTAGCAAGTTATACCTGTCAGGATTGACAAATAAAAGTGATAAACCATGGAAAAGTGAAGTAGATGAAAAAGTCAAATAGTAAAAATGAAAAACAATACTTCACAACTCTGAAAATCAAATATTAAATCACTCACAAAGCTTTTGGATATAATCCTTAATCAGTGTGAATAAATAACAGATATAAAATTACAATACTTATACTATAGCTTAAAAACACATGACACAACCTAACCAATCAATGTAAATAATCTGATAGTTAATTATCTCTTAAAGAAACTAAAGACCCATTATTTTCCACATAATTATAAAAAAAATCTGTAACAAATACATGTGTATAGCTCTCTCTCTCTCTCTCTCTATATATATATATATATATATATATATATATATATATATATATATACATACATACATACATAAATACTCATACTTTTAAAATTTGCTGTTTATATTTTAATATAGGTTTAATAGAAACTTGCTTGTTTAGACCAGGATATGAATTAGCCTGCATATGAACAATCCAATCATATTCTCTCACTTTGAGTTGATTAGTTGAATCACCCCTCCACATATTTTTTGTAACACTTCAATTGTCCTAAAGCTAAAAATATGTGCAATGGCATTATCATTCATGTGTTTTGCCAAAGTATTAATCATAATATTCCTGTATATATTTGATTTATGCTCTATAATTCTATATTTCAGCTTCTTAGTTGATTTTTGTATGTAAATGGCTGAACAGCCCTTACACATAGCTCGACAGACAATAAAGTATCACATGTCGTAGAGCATTTAAAAATAAACCTCTTGGATGTAGTGGGGTGTGTAAATTCATTGAAAGTACATACATCATTACAAGAAGAGCAGTGGAAACATGTAAAAGTGCCTTTCTTATTAAAAAAATACCTTTTTTCCTATTCATAAAAACATCTTTATAACATAAATATGATTTTTAAGATTCATACAGTTTTTATAAGAAAATATTGGTTTACCACCTTCCCATTGATTTAAGTCTGGTAATTTTATTTACTCTTTTATAAGCATTTTGTGGATGATGTTTTTTTTGATATGGCGCATGGACAACAGTGTGAGTTAGATGAATTTATATATATATATATATATATATATATATATATATATATATATATATATATATATATAGATATACACAAGATGGGTTGCCAACTGGCTCACGGACAGAACCCACACTGTGAAAGTAGCGGATTCCAAATCCGACTTCAGACCAGTGACAAGTGGAGTACCACAGGGTTCAGTCCTGGGTCCTCTCCTGTTTGGTATCTACTTCTCTGAAGTGCAGGCTAACACAGAAGGTCTTTGGCTAACAAAGTTTGCAGATGACTGCAAACTAGGAGCCATAATCAAAACTCCTAACGATGTGGACAAACTACAAAAGGGCCTCACTGAGACAGATACCTGGTGTCAAAGCCATGGCCTGAAGCTCAATGCCAAAAAGTGTATTGTCATCCCCTTTGGTAAAAACTCTGTACCCATGAACTACCACATAGCTGGTAGTCTGCTTAATGCCAAAAATGTAATAAGAGACCTTGGGACACAGGTGGACAGTAGTCTCTCCTTTGATAATCACATCGCCACAGTGGTCAGGAAATCCTTCTACGTGGCTCATCTCATCACAAAAGGATTCTCATCCAGAAAAAAAGAGGTCACTGTTCCCCTCTATTCATCACTCATTAGACCCATTATAGAGTACAATGCCCCTTTTGGTATGTACCTCACAAGACATCTACAACAACTGGAAAGACCACAGAAATACCTCACAAAGTGGATTATTGGCCTCAAACAGATGCCCTATGCAGACCGTCTCAAAAAGCTACAGCTTTACTCCATCGCATATTGCCTACTCAAGGCCAATCTCTGCCTACCATACAAAGCTATGTCAAACACAGAGCTGTTGGACATGCTCCACTTAAAGAAATCCCAATCCCTCCGAGCTACACGCTCTAGGGACCTAAACCTTGTCACCACAATAAACAGAACATGCTGGAGGGATAGATTCCTGTCCCAGAGACTTCCCATACTCTGGAACAGACTACCTATCTATCTATGTCAAACAGAGCTCCTCATTAGCACTCTTCAAGAAAAATCTTGATGATAGGATGGGAAATGGGAAATTCACCCCAGGGATCACTTCTGCAGCTCTGCTCGACAGGGGCACAGGAAAATAATTTTCTTAGGTGGCGAAAGCCAGGGTACATTTTTTGGCTAGGCTTATATAGGCCCTAGGGCCAATTTTTTTAAACCAAACAACAGATTTTTTAGCTTTTGAGATGAATACCTCAAAAACTGAGATTAATTTCTTGGATGTAAGATCACAGTTTAATGGAACTGTGATTAATGCAAGCATTTATAGAAAAGATGTACATATGAAGAAATACTTACATAGGAGAAGTATGCACGCAAAACATACATTTAAGGGTATCGTAAAAAGTCAATACATGTGAGCAAGTAGGCTTAATACTGATAACTTAACATGCACTGAACAAATGCTCAAAATGACAAATTAATTTTTAGCACGAGGTTATGACTCAAATTGTTTAAATAGTATTAAAAATGAAGTACTAGAATTAAGACAACATCAAGTGAGACCATACTTTTCAGATAAAGATGCAATGAATGAACAACTGCATATCAATAAGGACTTGACACCCCTGCAATATCTAACGACTTATAGTAGATGTAGTCAGGTGGTTGAATAGGTTATTAAAAATAATTGGAGCATTCTAAAGGCTTTACCAGATTTAAATCAATGGTAGGTGATAAACCAATATTTACTTATAAAAACTATATGAAACCTAGAAAGCATTTATGTTATAAAGATATTTTATGAATAGAAAAACATTTATTAGTTGTAATAAGAAAGGCACTTTTCCATCTTTGCACTGTTCTTTTTGTAATGATATATGTATTTTCAATGAATTTACACACCCCACTACATCCAAGTGGTTTATTTTTAAATGATCTGCTACATGTGACTTATCTTTTATTGTCTATCTAGCTATGTGTAAGGGCTGTTCAGTTTTTACATAAGTAGATCAACTAGGAAGCTAAAAGATAGAATTATAGAGCATAAATCAGATATATGCAGGGAGATTATGACTAATGCTTTGTCGAAACACTTAAATGATAATGATGCTACACATATTTTAGCTTTAGGGCAATTAAAGTGTTACAAAAATATGAGGAGGGGGTGATTCGAATAATCAACCCAAAGTAAGAGAATATGAGTGGATTGTTCGTATGCCGCCTGATTCACATCCTGGTCTAAACAAGCAAGTTACTATTAAACCTATATTAAAATATAAACAGCAAATTTTAAAAGTATAAGTATTTATTTATGTATATGTATACATGTATTTTTTTATAGAATTTTTACAATAATAATAATAATTTTTACAATAATGTGGAAAATAATGGGTCTTTAGTTTCTTTAAGAGATAATTAATTGTTAATAGATTATTTACCTTGATTGGTTAGGTTGCATCATGTGTTTTTAAGATATAGTATAATTATTGTGATTTTATATTTGTTATTTGTTCACACTGATGAAGGATTATATCTGAAAGCATTGTGAGTAATTAAATATTTGTATTGTTTTCCATTTATAACTATCAAGAATGACAGGTGGTCACCCAACTCCTGCCACATATCGATTTTTTCCAGGTGGCATGCCATGTGCACACCTCAAGCTTCAACCAATAAGAATCATTGAAAAGGTAGAACATTTTCATGGTCTCTTTGTCGGACCAGCTAAGAGCATGGTCTTGCAGAGTCATTCTAAGTGCCAGAGCAACAATGAGCAAAGTATGCTCAGAGATGCATCAATCAGGCTTGCAATCCAGTTATCTTTCCCTTCTATGCCCAATTAAAATTGAAATACATGATTAATAATTGTTATTTCTAATGCTCATTGGTAACGGTTATTTTTTTGTACCATAATACCTGGATGTCTCACGTAGTACAGCAGGGTTTTTTTTCCCCTTTAGGTTTTCATTTTTTTGGACGGGGATGGAAATAGAAGTCATTATGTGTGTTATTTGTAAGTGTTAGGAAATTATGATTTGTTTGAGGTGCTGGTGTGTGCCACACAATGTTAGATGGGCAGGGGTTACATTTCAGATCGCAGCAAACTTTACATTCACATGACTACATTCTGTTTTTTTTTTTAACTACATTTCGATTTTGTTTAGTCTAGGGACTGTCGAGCATTCCCATGGCAAGCTTGGGATAGCCGCAGAGTACTGAGAATTATTGAGGTGTCCTGAGTGCATTCATGTCAGTCTGATGTGAATTCATGTTACTTTGGCCACATGTTCATGACTTTCAAAAAATGAAGTTTTCTGATGCATCTCACGACACATCTCCCTCCAGCATGTTCTATTAATTGTGGTAATGGGGTTGAGGTCTCTGGAGCATGTGGTATGGAGGGATTTGTATTTCTTTAGCTGTAGCATTTCTAACAGAGCTGCGTCAGACATGGCTTTGTAAGTCAAGCAGAGATCACCTAAAAGTAGGCTATATGAGACAGAGAATAGTTGGAGTTTTTTGAGTCTGTTCATGTAGAACAAGTGTTTAAGTCCTAGGATCCTCTTTGTGAAGTACTTTTGCAGCCTCTCCAGTTGTTGCAGGTGTCTAGTGAGGTACATGCCAAATGGGGCATTGTACTCAATGATTGGCCTAATGAGAGAAGAGTAGAGGGAGACAATGACCTTGTTATTCCTGGATGCAAAACCCTTAGTAATGAGATGTGCCACATAGAAGGACTTTCTGATCACACTGGCAGTGTGGTGATTAAAAGAGAGATTGCTGTCAATCTGTGTTCCCATATCTCTTATAACGCCTTCTGTGTTCAGTGGACTACCATCATTGTGATAATTCATGTGAACTGGGTTTTTCCCAAAGGGGATGATGACACATATTTTGGCACTGAGCTTAAGGCCATGGTTTTGACACCAGTCGTTGGTCTCAGTGAGGCCATTCTGTAGGATGTCAACATCACTTGGGCAGTTAATAATAGCTCCCAATTTGCAAACGTCTGTGAACTTTGTCAGCCAGAGTCCCTTTGTGTTGCCTTGGACTTCAGAGAAGTAGATACCAAACAGGTGAGGACCCAGGACTTAACCCTGTGGGACTCCACTTGTGACTAGTCGTCAATCTGCCTTGAGTCAGCTACTTTCACACTGTGGGCTCTATCTGTGAGCCAGTTTGCATCCCACCTAGTGATATAGGGGTTGATGCCTATCTTAGTGAGTTTTTCTATGATTCCTGAGTGGGGAATGGTATCAAAGGCCTTGGCCAGATCAAGGTAGGCTGTATGAATCACCTTGCATTCATTCACAGCTCTGGTGACTGACTTGAAGTTGAATAAGTTGAGCAGGCATGATCTACCCTTCACAAAACCAAACTGTGAGGGATCCAGAGTTTGAAGATTCTCTATATCCTTGTTTATTACGTCCATGATGGTGTGTACATATTTATTTATTTATTTATTTATTTATTTTTATTTTATTTTGTATAAATATGTTACTATGGTATAATTTACTGAATGTGCATACATTGGTATAAAGGCAACAATTTACTACTGAAATTCTGCAGTGCTAAGGATGTCAACAGGCATATGTGATGAACTGGAGATTTTTGGTGTGAAAATAGTGAGCAAAACATGGCAGAGGGTAGGGAAAGTATCCTTTTTATGACTAAATTTATTTCATGACCTGAATGAACTGTAAGTAGTATATTGCTAGTTTCTATGTGGCAATTTTGAGATTTCTGGATATAATTATTTGGTTTGTATTTAGTGACTTTTTATGCAATGTGGGCGGCAGAAAGATATGTTCAGTGTTCTGTATGTCTTCTCACACTGTCTGACTGTGGCCTTTTTTCCACATGTAGTGATGATGGAAAATAGAGAATCAAAGCAGAGAAAGATAACTTCAGCCATAAGGAAAACCATGTCCTCATGGCTGCACTTAGGACATATGCAAAACTTCTTTGTGATAAAGGAGGGCCCAGACAAGTCAAAAGGAACAAAGCAGAGAATCAATTAGTTGTTGAAATGAATGCAGTGGGTAACAGAAATTGGTTTTGGCACAGTGCAAGAAAATGGCAAAAGGATGGTAGCACATGCTAGAAGCAAAGCAAGGCCAGGCGGGGGGTTCCAAATCTAACACCAGATGAGAAATACTTTCTGTCCATCCTTGTGGATGACTATGACACAGAAGATGGTGTAACAGAAATAATTAGATCGGGTGTGGACACTGCTCCATCTTACTAATATCTGCAGCAGCAGTAACACACATCTGCTCATGAATGTGCAGCAGCAGTAACACACATCTGCTCATAAATGTGCAGCAGCAGTAACACACATCTGCTCATGAATGTGCAGCAGCAGTAACACACATCTGCTCATGAATGTGCAGCAGCAGTAACACACATCTGCTCATGAATGTGCAGCAGCAGTAACACACATCTGCTCATGAATGTGCAGCAGCAGTAACACACATCTGCTCATGAATGTGCAGCAGCAGTAACACACATCTGCTCATGAATGTGCAGCAGCAGTAACACACATCTGCTCATGAATGTGCAGCAGCAGTAACACACATCTGCTCATGAATGTGCAGCAGCAGTAACACACATCTGCTCATGAATGTGCAGCAGCAGTAACACACATCTGCTCATGAATGTGCAGCAGCAGTAACACACATCTGCTCATGAATGTGCAGCAGCAGTAACACACATCTGCTCATGAATGTGCAGCAGCAGTAACACACATCTGCTCATGAATGTGCAGCAGCAGTAACACACATCTGCTCATGAATGTGCAGCAGCAGTAACACACATCTGCTCATGAATGTGCAGCAGCAGTAACACACATCTGCTCATGAATGTGCAGCAGCAGTAACACACATCTGCTCATGAATGTGCAGCAGCAGTAACACACATCTGCTCATGAATGTGCAGCAGCAGTAACACACATCTGCTCATGAATGTGCAGCAGCAGTAACACACATCTGCTCATGAATGTGCAGCAGCAGTAACACACATCTGCTCATGAATGTGCAGCAGCAGTAACACACATCTGCTCATGAACGTTAGTTTAAAATCAGTAACATATGTTTAAATAGAGCTAATTGAATTCTGACAAGAAATTATGTAATTAATTATTATTAGGTGAACCTTGAATATCAGCAAAAAATGGAAATGAAGGCAATATGCTTGACAAGTGTCCCACTCAAGTCTCCCCATCACCACATAAACATATATTTTATTGTATGCTAATCCACTGTTGATAATGTTTTCAAACTTTTTTAAAAGATCAGTATCAGAAACAAACTGTTCAGCTATACCAGTAAAGTTGGATGATACCAACAGCAGAATCATACCTCTTAACCTTTTAAAGAAAGAAATCTGGACAAAGCCATTAATAGAAGTGGGACAAACGCTCAAAAATAGGGACATGTTTTTAATATTGCTCTTACAAACTTAGAAAGATGATAGAATAACAGGCTTTGCATTAGCATGAATTTTCTGAAGTATGAAGTATGAAACTAAACCATCTGTCATTATTTTCTAACTTCAGTCTTCAATGATTTGCCATTAATATGCCCGAAAACCGCAATTTTATAAAAAAATGGTTCAAAATATGAGGCAAAAATCTGGACATTCTGCGAAAATCTGTACAGTTGAGAGGTATGATTACAGAATGGGTGTTGCTGCAGCTGCTGCTGATGACAAATAACAGTTATATTTATGAGGCAACATGAGGAAAGTGGCAGGCAGCCCCCATGTTTAATTGGAAGAGCTGCCATCCTACATGTTAGTAAGTCTGAAGGAATTGACAGTGTATCACAAAGTCAAGCACAAGCTGACATGCCAGTCATCCTTCTACAAGAGGAACACCCTTGCACCTCTACAGTAGTATCTCCAAACCCAGATAAACACTTTGAGGATGATGGGAGGCAATCCAAGGTAAGAGTGCCTACAGTGGCACCTTTACAAAGGGGAACCAGGAGCAGAAATTTCTTACAGCCGCCCCAGGAAGCACATAAACCATTGGCTGCCGAATAGGAAATATGCCATGACATTGTTAGGGATCAGAGCACTTACACAGAGAGTCAGCTGGAAATGGTCAGAGTCCTATAGGGTATGTGTGATGATTTCCAGCAGTTCTTGGAAATGGCAGAGAGTGGGGGTAATGCTATGATCACACTGATGCTTAGTATGGTGGAACACCAAGCATCAGTGGTTCCTACATTCATTCACTAGTTAGGATACCAGAGTCAAGGTGGAGTCAGTCTTGCAAGGGCCAGAGGATGGGGTACCATCAGGACACAGGAGGGGAGATCACATGATAGTATCTTTGCTTCTCATGAAAGTAATGTAAATAAACAAGCGCAACATTTTTCATGCAGATCATGTCGGTATTCATCTACACTTAGCAGAACGCCACCTTTGTAGTCATAATCACAGTCACACAGCACTGTCAGATCAGTGACAGCAGGAGTACCCTGCCTCAAGTAGGTCACAACATCAGACCAGCTCACCTTAATGTTTTCATGGTAGCCCCTCCTCAAAATCACTTGCACCATCACCCAGCCTATCTACAGGAGATGTGTACAACTCATCTGATCTTCAAAAGACACTTCTTTCTTTTTAACTGGAATGGGGGTATGTGGATGGGGTACCAGGTTTGTAATTATATGCATTTCATCCCTGTAAAACTAGTACACAACCATCAATGAAAGGTAGTCAAAAATCAAACCTGCATGGATTACCATTGCTGCATGTGACATTTACCTACAGCATAAAAGTAGCAATGCACAAAAATGTTCAGGAGAGAAGTGAAGAACACATTAAACTGAGTATCCTGCCATGTAAATGTACACTGCTGCCATGTCACTTCCCTCACTGCACAAATTATATATTTTTTTTTATTTTTATGAAGTCCGAAATTATTGTGTATAACAGCATAGAACAAATCTGATGTGCAGTACAGAATAATCTAAGGAGAAATGGCATAATATAAAAAACAATGCATTGATTCAGAAAGTATTTCATTGTTGACAGTATTCATTGCAGCAATCATAAAGCAGAACTTATTCATCACAACGGACAAAAGAGTGATTTATTATTGATATGTCTTATATTGTCAATGAACAGGAGTCACTGAGCACTCAAGCATACTTTAAGTAACAATAATATGAATAACTTTCCTAAAAGACAATAAAAAAAATGTTAAGATGAGAGAGAATGTCAGATAAACAGTGACAGCAGATCATGCACCACACAGCATCACCCACAGATATCACTCTCTCTCTCTCTCTCTCTCTCTCTCTCTCTCTTTCGGCTTTTCCCAGTTAGGGGTCACGACAGAGGATCACCTTGTCTGCTTATGATTGGCAGTGGAGCTTTTACAGTGTCGAGTTTCCAGCCACAGAAGACACACAGACACACACACTCACGCCTAGGGCCAATTTTAGCGTGCCCAATCCACTTGCAGCATGTCTTTGTGGATGTGTGAGGAAACCAGAGCACCCGGAGGAAACCCACATGACCACAGGGAGGACATGCAGACTCCACACAGAAGACACCCCAGCCGAAGATCGAACTGGAGAGCCTCTTGCTGTGAGGCTGCATGTATCAATTATACTCTATGTGGTTTTACAATAAAGGAAATATTTACCTATTTGTCATGGTCCATATGCACCACCTCTTTACCTGTGTAGCTGCATGCCATGCATGAGCCTACTACATGGGGTCCCCTACTAGTAAAGCTGGCTAGTCATCATTAGTCATAATAGGACTTGAACTGGGATCTGCAATGACACCATGGGTCACTTCACTACCAGAGCAGTGTATGATCATATTATGCAGAATGCAACATGCCATAAGCATCATGCACACAGTAGCTGGTTCATACAGAAGCCCCCCCCTCCCAGACTTATCCAGGCACTTGAAGTGGCTTTTCAGGAGTCCAAGAACCCTATCAATGACAATACTGGTCTGGGACAAGAATGTGTTACATGTCTCCTCTGCACTTGGATTTCTCATTGGTGTCATGAGCCACAGGTCCGATTGATAGCCATCATCACCTGAAAAAGAAAAAGAAAAAAAGAAAGAAAGAGAAAAGGTGTGTGTGTGTGTGTGTGTGTGTGTGTGTGTGTGTGTGTGTGTGTGTGTGTGTGTGTGTGTGTGTGTGTGTGTGTGTGTGCGTGCTTGTGTGTGTGTGCGTGTGTGTTTGTGTGTGTGTGTGTGTGTGTGTGTGTGTGTGTGTGTGTGTGTGTGTGTGTGTGTGTGTGTGTGTGTGTGTGTGTGCGTGTGTGCGTGTGTGTGGTGAGAGGGGACAAAACAAATAAAGTTTAATATTTAAATATTGAGTAATACAGTTTAACATGAATAACTTCTTAAAGTACAGGCTAAAACTAAAGGACTGTGGCTGACAAAGTTTGCTGATGACTGCAAACTGGGAGCAATCATTGAAACCCCTAATGATGCCAACATCCTGCAAGAAGGTCTTATGTAGATTAATGACTG
>NC_056727.1:393695727-393840727 GCF_019279795.1 Protopterus annectens
AAAGCTGTTTTGGTGAGGATATGCCTCGCAGATTAAATATTTACATAATAGCATTGCCCTATTATGACTTAGTTACATGCACTTTTTACTATCAAAACAATGAGCAACTTTGAGCAGAAAGCCCATTTCCAGCCTTGTGACTTCTACTCCTTACTCATCAAGACTTCCATACTTTCCTAATAAGAATCTAAGGACTATAAGGTATTTAGGACATCTTCCTGTTCAGCAGCAGATGTAAACCTATCTAACCCAAATGTTTTATTAAAAATTCAAATACATGGCACTATTAGGGAACAAAATACAAATGTTAATATTAGCTAAAACATTAATAAATACTTCCAGAAAAAAAAGCAGGTACTTCATCACGACTATGAATGCTGTATACTACACAACTATACAAGTGTCAACACAAAGTATAATTATCTACCTGAAAATTATTCAAGCAAATACAAAGGTACAGGAAGGATCTGTGTGTTGTGCAACCTTAATATTAATTTACAGATAATAAAGGGACATTACAATTCAAAAGCACAAGTAAAGAAACAACATAGAAGAGCATTATTCTTAACCTTCCTTAACATTATATTTTTGTATCAAACTGTAAATGAACATAGTAGACAGCCACTGATTAAAGACATGCAAAGCTACGTTATGCTTTACCCTTTAAGCCATGGCATAGTTACCCAGCAAGAAAAGTAGTTTTAGCAGAAAACAAAGTATTGAACCACAAGATAGTTTGAATATGTCTTTCTGTCAAACATGACCAAAGTACTTCTTTGCAGATAGAGAAAAGTATAACAATATGCATTTGATAACCCTGTATATTTCTAATTAACTGTGTTACCCTAGCTGTAGTAGCAGAATATATAATTGAAAAATAAAGGTGATTTTAGACACACAGCATATTTGTTATATTTGTGACAAAGTTAAATATATGTCAGATTTCTAAATTATCCGTAATCTCACATGATGTCCTTTTAGCCTGCTAGTGTGCCTTTAAGTTAAACAAATGTCTAAGAAAATTGCAAACACCACAGAGAATCAGAATTGTAAATATATAACATTTTAAAAGAGATAAATTAATATTTCAACCACAATTGAAGCTCGACATATACACAAATTTAATACAAAATGATATTTCAGACTTTAGCATTAATTCTGTCACATCTGCACAAAGTAAGCAGAGTATTACAAAGGCAGATTAGATGAAATGATAATATTAAATAGTATCAAATGACCACTACTAATGACACCATGTTCATATGGGAAAATCAGACCAGACTGGATTTGCAATCACATCGTCATGCCTGTCAGAAACATTCAGTGCGCTCAGAAATATGAAGGGTTACTGGATGAAATGCATAATGCAAGTCTCCATTGAGACTCCTACTGATTCATAAGAATTTGCATTGCATACTCCAGGCAGGTCTGTCTACCACATTCACAAATGAGGAATATTGTGGGAATGCAAGGCTGCCATGCTATCATATATCCTGAGCTTTTTGATGCATTTTATGTCATTATCATGACTAGTATAATGAAAATCACATTGTGACTCAGGAATTCCCCAACCTGAAAAAGAGAGCATGCTGCAATGGGCAGAGAGAATCTTATCCCAGGGATGGAGTGAGACATCAGGCTTGAGTACCACTGTTAGCACTAAAGGAACCAGTTTGGCGGGAAGAGGAATTATGAGTTGATGGCTGATGAGCTCTCCAGGAGCGAAGCTGAGGGGTTCATCACAAGACACATCCCCTGCTAGCTTGTCATCACTGGAGATTAGGTGCCTAGCAAGAAATATTCACTCAGAGTTGACTGTGGTTTCTCTATACAAATTGGCATGGGTCAAAGCAGTTACCCTGATGGCCATCAGATGGGGGGAACAAATAAAAAAGGGAAAAGGATGAGCAATGTAAGTCATGACAGTAGTCAAGGCTGAAGCTTAAATTGTAACCCAAAACATGAAAACCAAAATATGGCAAGAAATGACCAAGGATCTTCAACCATTTTATGTGAAACTTGACTTGTGAAGATGCTCCCAGATTTCATCATCCATATATGCTTCAAGCTGTCATGTCCCTATTCCCTTTCAATTTCAGTATGATCTGACCTTTCTAAAGAGAAATGAGTGTATTCAAGTTTAATGGCAGGAGCACTTTGTGGTACATATGAAATGAAAGATTTGGAGGGGAGATGCCAGTATCATCTCTGTCCAGTGGCATCTTGTAAGATAATAACGTGATGACTCTTCTACCATCAAAACAGTATAAGTTGTAACACGAAGGAATCAGCAATAGCAAACCTAGAGATGTACTGTCTGATCCATTTAGGCTGGCAATTGGCATGGGAAATGGCATGGAATCACTATAAACTCGTTCACTTCCACTAAAAACTGAGAAGATGACTGGTGATATGAAGAATGTCAGCCACCATGCCATATTTAGGAAGGCATATAAATGGATGTGGAACTTATTGAACCACGTGCTGTTCTTTCTCCAGCAGCAAACTTCCTTGCCTCTTTTGTTCTGTACTGTCTTTCTCCCATTACCAAATGATTAGTGCCATGGCCCTACTGAAACAGCAGAGATTATTGTCATTTACACACACACATCTGACAGAAACAATGGGGGGACTAATATGTCTTTTTCCCTGCCCGTAAATGATGAAGCTCCTTGAAATTTGTTTTTGGTGTGCCCTGCTGAAAGTTGTCTAAGTATTTGCATGACGTGGTGAGTACCAGTATGGTGTGGGGGAGGGCAGTGCTCCTGTAATAGTATCCTTTAAATGGCATGCTACTACTATCTGCCTTTTTTGGTGGTACTTCAAGTAGTACATAACATTTTAGGAAACTGTTCATTAATACTTCATATCACAGCGATATGTGCAACTCCTCCAGAAGTGTCATATGTTAAATCATAATGTCAGGGCATATGTTGTACATGGCAGCATCAACTTGCTTATTATTTTTCTTTTGAAAACATCTTCTGTCAAAAGAAAGAAGGAATTAGATTGGATATCTCATACAGTCCAATGATCAGTTGTTTAAACTACTGCCAGCACCATTGCAGCATTATTAAAAAAATATGCTGAAGTGTCTCAGAAAACACAGATGAAGGGTGAAGTACCACATAAAGCACAGATGGCAATGACTACCAACTATTGTCATAAAAATAAAGAAAATTGTCTTTACTTTAAATATTCCATTTTTAATAAATACATCTGATTGTCTCACTGGCTGGGCACAGCCTTCACAAAGAAAACTAATTTTTTTGTCCAATGTTTAGGTTCTGCAGGAAAAACATGCAGTTTGTTTTCCTTGACTGGACATTAAGTCCAGGTTTCACTGGTGTACACCTAACACCTAATTAGGTACACCATTGACAGCAGGATACATGATGCACAGCCTCTGCACCCCATCACAGTTTTCCACTGAGCGTCATTCTCTAGTCAGTGACTCCTCACTCTGTTCATACCCTGGTTGTGTTTCCCGGAACACATGAATGCAGTCTGTTATATTTACAGACACAGTTCATGAGTGTGAGCAGAAGATTCACTCTGTTATATTTACAGACACAGTTCATGAGTGTGAGCAGAAGATTCACTCTGTTATATTTACAGACACAGTTCATGAGTGTGAGCAGAAGATTCACTCTGTTATATTTACAGACACAGTTCATGAGTGTGAGCAGAAGATTCACTGTGTTATATTTACAGACACAGTTCATGAGTGTGAGCAGAAGAGTCACTCTGTTATATTTATAGACACAGTTCATGAGAGTGAGCAGAAGATTCACTTCAAGTTGTACTGAATCGTCAATCCACTTGTGTCACTTGTATGCATCCATAAAATGCCCAGAAAATGTAGGGCTGTTTCCACCCTTCAATGTACAATGTGGCACTTGCATTATTTTAACAGTATGAAATGTTTTCTCTCTCTGTACTTCATCCTGCTGTCTGACCCCATTACATCTCCTGTTGACCATCAGTTTTCTTCAATCATCTGCTTTTTGTACAGCTGCTAGCTCTTTCTGCGAATGTAAACACAACTGTTTTCATGAATGTTAGCATTTCTGAACATGTGATGTCACCAGCAATAAATGCTTCTTGCTCTTTAATTTCTTCCTGCAGTTCCAACTCTGTGATTATTGCCAGAATTGTAAGACAAGCAAAGTTTTCTCTACCAAACAGCAAAGGAATCTACATGCCGATGTGACAAAGTATAAACTTGATAGAGTAAATAAATATTTCCCTAGTCTGCTCTGGAAAACAGACATAGTATCAGGCAAATTAACAGTTCAACAAAATGTTGTAAATAGTAAGTAATTAATATGATACAGAAATAGTATATAATCCAAAAGATGCAACTAATGCAGCCAGGCTAGCTATTAGAAGATACAATTATTATCAAGAGATTTTAGAGGCACAAGAAGGGGTATTTGCGAGATGTGAACAGACTGTGCTGAACTGACAGAAACTTTAGTATTAGAAGAACTTTGTTAGAAAAGGTTAATATGGCTGTGACATGGTAAAATGCTTTTGACAGCAATGAAAATGTCAAACATTAGAGGATTTTGTTAAGAATGAATGGCTGTGAGATGTACTGGTAAGGAATAGATCTCACTGTGGCAACTTTAAAGAACTGATATAATATCTATTTTGAAAACAAAAAAGATTACAGAAATATCCATATTACTGAATATTAATGATGTATTAATACTAAAAAATGATGTTCAGGGCTCTAAACAGCTACTGAGGTGTAAACTATAAGTAAATCAGGTGCAAAATCACCCTAATTATCCAAGTGTAACTAGTTTCTCAGAAGCTTAAAATTTACAAAAATCAGTGCAGTTGTCATTTTCTCCTTTCATTTGCTTTTACATCTAATGTGCTGAGTTTACATTTTACTTATGTGTGCACCAAAAGGTATACATTATTTAACAAAATAATGATCATTCTAGTAAGTAAATAACAAATGAAAGGGGTGGTAGTGTGCATAGCTGGCCTTTGGTCTGCAAACTGGCTGCAGTATAACAGGTATCTTGGCTGCATTACTTTTAGGCAAATGATTTGTGAACAGAACTGTACGTGTCAGCTTGTAGGCACTGTGCACTATAGTGAAATTATGTTGTACTGAGCAGATGTATTGCAAATCAAAGTGAATTACTGAGAGTTCTCCTCCTCTCTATTGACATTAGAACAAAACATAGCATGGGCAGAGACTGATAAGTGCACCTGGACATATAGCAGAGTGAATAGGGGAAATGAAGAGAAATAACTCATGACTCCTTGGTTAGATAAATCAGTGGGTCGAGATGAGCTGCCATCTAAATGACACAGTGGACTGTGAGCAACTTGTACAACTGTGTAGTTACTAAAGCTGTGGCAAAAAGGTGAAGATTAGTGATGGCACTGTGTCCTTGCAAAATGAGGCTCAAGGATGGACCCAGCAAGGTTATTATTAGCTTTAATTCATTTCTGTGAAAGGTACATGATAACATTTCAACAATAAGATATTATCCCCATCTAAACATGGATTCCGCCCATATCACCGTACCACCACTGCACTCCTATCATTCATGGACACTGTGACCCAAGAAAGGGACACTGGAAAAATTGCCTCCTCTCTCTTTCTGGACCTTTCCAAAGCCTTCAACACCATATCCCACCTCTTACTCTTGGCAAAGCTATCCAATCTGGGAATATCACCCCCCCCCACTCTAAACTGGTTCTCTGATTATCTAACCAACAGACAGCAAACCACTAAATAGCTCCATTCTTTCTCACCATTCCTCAATATATATATACATAGACGTTCCCCAAGGATCCATATTGGGATCTCTCATTTTTAGCATATTCATTATGACTTCCACTCCACCCACCCCCTAAATCCTGTAGTACAGTATACCGATGACTCAACCATCATCTGCTTTGCTGACTCTGCTGATGACCTTCTCGCTAGGACCCAACATGCCTTCTCAATCACTGAGGAATGGATGAATAACAACCATCTAGGCCTTAATCCCAGCAAAGCTGACCTACTTATATTCATGCCCAAAAAATCACCCCCCCCAAACAAAGCAGATTTTAATATCTATTCACACACAAAACCTGCATTAGAGCAGTATCACAAACTGAATTTCTATGAGTTATAATAGACAAACACTTAACCTTCGATCTACACATCCAAAACTGCATCAAAAAGTCACAGAAACCTGGCACCCTCTATAAGCATAAATTGTACCTCACACCCACCACTAGACAAAACCTTGCACTATCCTATTTGCTTCCTTGACTTTTATATAGTGCCCATTTGTTCACTACCATTTAAAGCTCCTTAAAATCCAAGATTGAGTCCTGTTATAACAAGGTTGCCAGGTTCGCTACCAATGAAACTTACTCTTGCCATCACTGCATCTCCCTACGCAAACTAAAATGTCTTGAACTTCCCCATCACGTAACCTACTTACAGTTAACCACAGCTCACAATATCATTAACAAACCTTCCAAATGCCCATCCTTCACCTCCCTGTTTACTTTCCGTAAGCCCTCCTGACAACTTAGATCTGAAAATTAATTCCTTCTAATAGTGAAAATACCCAGTCTAGCATTTGGTCAATCTCTCTACTCGTACCATTGCTAAAACTTGAAATTCTCTACCCAGCTCTATCAGAACTATTTCCAATCACATATCCTTCAAAAAGTTTCTAAAACAGCATCTCTTAGCCCTATGGCAATGTACATGTGGCTACGACTACAGAGCATCTTCCCCCACCTGATCTCACTAACTTTTTTTCTCCTCTCTGCTTAACAGTCTTGCTGTCTTCACTCTACAGTATCCAAAGAGAACAATATATTGTACTTTATATATTTTGTATATAATGTATACTGCCTTTCTTATTCTAGCTAGAAATTTATGATAAGATTGTATGTCTGTTAATTTGTTATCTCTCTATATATGTAGAAAATGTGATTGTATTTAAATTTCTTTTGTATGTTTAGCGTTTCTCCCAGGGCCTCCACTGAAAATGGGCACTTTTTGGCCCAGTGGACCATCCTGGTAAACAAATGCAAATAAAAAAATAATTTCATTTGAAAAGATAAATGAATTCCTAAAATGTGATCTTTTACAAAGGATGGGTATTGCACTCTGTTATGTTTCATACTGGATCACTAGTGAGATGGACATGGGGAGCACTATGGATTGGAGGCATCTGGGCATCATTGAGTGGTATGCTATTGGGAAATTAAAACATTACAAATGATATGCTCTGAAGGATTGATGTTTGAAGACAATCATTAGGTGAAAGTTCATAAAGCAGCACATTGTCAGAAGTCTTGTGGTTTCAAGAAATTAGTTGGCTCCTTGGCTTGCTCCATGAAACATTGATTTAAAAAGTTTAATTTGTGTATTAATAAAGTTACTTGACAGAGAAGTTAAGTCAGTAGTATATGAAGGTGCCATCTAATTAATGGTAATCATGGTGATCGAAGGTGTGGAAAGTACTGCAGAAAATGTAACTTTGGAAATGGAGGCAAGTGTCTGCGTGACTCAAGATAAGCAAACCAAGTTAAGAAGTGTGAGGCTGATATGAAGACTTTAATGCAATTAATTGTAAAAGAAGTGCCAAAAGATACTAGAGGAGACGCAACATGATTTATAGCATCGCAAAGGAACGGTTACCTGGCTGTGTAAGGAAGCTTGAGTATATTGTATGCTTGTATGATCAGCAAGGAACCATCATGATGCTGATAAAGCAGAGAGGGGGTGAGAAATGACATCAAGTGAACAAAATGGCTGAACAAGTGTAATATATAGAAAAGCATTTCTTGGCAACAGATGGCAAAGTTCAGCGGAGTTAAACCAAAGGGAGTATTGAAGGGACAGGAAGAAGCAGAGGTACTGACAATATGAAAACAAAGATGGTGTATATAGAGGCATTTCAAATAAATCAATATATGCTAATAAAGTGATATGAACACCTGTGATTGAAACTGATAAGAAATATGAGAACCCTGGGGATATTATGAATCAGTTTGTCTTCTGCTATGAGAAACAGCAGTTTGTGTTGAAATCATGGCAAACACTAAGGATGTTTTCAGTGGCCGATATACACCTGTTTATGCTGAACATGATTATTCACAGGATACTTTTCAACAATGAGTGCAGTTTATGGATGACATTCAAGAATGAAAAATATGCAGAATACATTTTCTTCCCATATTAAAGCTTTATTGGACTGATGGAATGTTAATATGTTCAAATATTATTTAAAATTATTAGAAATGAGCATTCTATAAATGTGCCCCATGATGCAGGTACAATAGTTAAAATCAGTATCAGTAAACATGGGGATAGAGTTATCAACAGAAGTGGAAAATGAATATGATTAAAAACTGAGTATAGGAATGTTGATTATTGTACTGCAGATGGTGCATGGTGGTTTGGAAAATGGAAAATTCAACTTGAAAATCCAAGCCTGGAAATGGATTATTCCTATGCAATCCTACCACAGCTATGTTTCAGGGGGTTCTATATATAAGCATTTCAAAAATGTAATAGGTCGAATCACTAAATGTCGAACTGAAATGTATGACATTTCGAATGCCGATAAAAAAAAGTAAAGGGTGTAGAAAGGGGGGCAAGCCCCTCTGCACCCCCCACACCCCCGCTACTTAAATATACCAACTCCGAGACTGCACTACATCGAGGTAAACAGAAATCTCCCCTTACAGAGATTTCCATTTACCAGTTCGGTGTTCTGCCCTTTTGGCATTCTCGATGCGACAATATCAAATTCGATATTGTCAGCATTCGAGATGCTGATATGGACCCATTTCAGGAATGGCATGGAAATGTGACTTGTGCCTTTAAGACTGCAAACATATATAGAAGCATTGATCAGAGCTTATTTAAAAGAAAGCCTGCATGAACTGCTAAATCAAGACTTACAAGTGAAACCTGTAATAGCTCACCTACTGATTTCAGAAGGGTTGCAGGAGTTCAGAAAGTATATAGAGAAAAATGTGATAGTTAAAAGTCCAGCTAATGAAAGAATGGTGAGAAGAGAAAAAAAAATAGTGCTAATACATACAAAACAGAGGCATTGCTAAGGTGGGGTGAAGGGACAGCTGCACAGGATGGAAGGTGTCGGGGGGGGGGCTATTGGTAGCTGTTGATCTATGGAAGCTACTCATCAGTGATAGCTGTTGATCAGTGGTAGCTGTTGATCAGTGGTATCTGTTGATCAGTGGTAGCTGTTGATCAGTGGTACCTGTTAACCAGTGGTAGCTGTTGATCAGTGGTAGCTGTTGATTGGTGGTAACTATTGATCTGTGGTAACTATTGATCAGTGGTAACTGTTGATTGATGGTAGCTGTTGATCAGTGGTAGTGCAATAACTGACTGCCAGTATCACATTTGCAATAAGGATTGAAACATTATGTCTTCAGTTGTCTGTATGAAAGAAGCAAACTACATGTTACTTTTGTAGCAAGTGGTTTGCTGCAAATATGGATATTTTGCTGCTCAGCTCTTTTCTCGTGTGTTCAGCAGGGAGCTGAACCAAGGACTACAATGGCTAGCTATGACTCTGATACATAAAATGATAAAATTAACTGTTTCCAAGGTCTGTTGTTGAACATCAAATAGAATAATTTCCAAAGGTGCTTCATTACAAAATATTGGAAAGAAGGTACAGATTCTGTTATTGAGCTAAATGTATTAAGCATTTGGGAGGGTGGCCTAATGGTTAAAGTGTTTGCCTTACAAACACAAGGTACAGGGTTTGAGTCTCACAAGGGATAATTGGCTAAGCTTGAAATGGCTCGCAAGGGCAATTAGCTTAGTACTAACCTATGAACCTATCCTAAAGTTATTGCTAGGGAATATCAAGAAAGAGCACGGGAGCTTAGCAATCAGCATGTACTCACTCCAGAAGGGCATATTACAAAAGATCTACTGGAGGAAATTAACAAGAAATTTTTCAGAGTTATATCCTCCTTTCATTGGTCAGCATAAAACTGAATGAGTGACACCACCTACAATACAACAGGTTACTGGACATGAATAGTATTTCAGTTGTTTACAAGGACCAGCTAGCCAAGCCCATTGCCAAGGATGAAATTAGCACAGCCATTCAATCTCTAGCAGTGCACAAGGCTTTGTGGCCAGATGGATTAAATGCAGAGTTTTATAAGTTACACCAAGAGCAGATGCTGGATCCACTTCTAAATCTGCTGTGTGAAGTTGAATCAATGGGGAGTTTTGACATTAAACTATTATAAGCCAAAGCTGTGAGACAAACTGTTGCCTACGAATTATAGACCCATATCACTGCAGTGTAACAAGCACAACAAGAATGTAACACGGACGGTGCAGTGGTGCAGCAGCAGCAGCATTGTCACCTCACAGCAAGAGGTTCTCCGCTTCAATTCTCAGCTGGAGTGCTTTCTGTGTGGAGTCTGCATGTCCTTCCTGCGCTTTTGTGGGTTTCCTCCAGGTGCTCCGGTTTCCTCCCATGTTTCAAAGACATGCATCTGGAGCATTTTTAAAAATGGTTTCATTCCAAGTTGGACTTTCCCAGTAAACAAATCCTAAATAAAAAAATAAATATGCAAAAATGTTAGTGAATTGATTACAAAATTTAATGAAGGCTGTTATACCTTCAAACCATTATGTTGCTATTAAAGGCAGAGGAGGTATTCAAGACTGTTTACACTATGGTTGAACATACAGATATGGGCACACTGTATGGCAAAATTAGCATGTGAGCTTTTAATAGACTTTCATAAGGTATTTGGCACTATCAACTGGAATTTAATGTGGGAGGTCTTTTTATGTTATGGCTTCCAGGAGTCATTTATCAAAGAATTACTTTATTCTAATCCAGTGGCCAGAGTGGACACTAATGTTTTTTTTTTTTCAGAGCCAATAAGATTGCATAGGGGTACTAGGCAAGGACACAGCTTATCACAATTCTATTTTTTTAGTTACAAATAAATTGGATAGAGTTTTGCATAAAAAATTCCTATGACTGGATTAACTCCATTGGGATGTAAAATATATGTTTACATTATAGTTTGTAGACAGTTGTATCATTTGGATAGAAACCCCCAAAATCACACTTAGTCCTGTTGTCGAAAAAACTGAGCAATTCTCAAAATTGTCAGAGTTGTACTTTAATGACACTAAAATGATAATTGTTACATTAACATCAAATATGCAAGCAAATTTGGGTAGGTGGCGATTACACCCACTGAATGTTAATGAGCAATGTATCTATATGGCAATTCATTTATCCTCTGAGATAGGGACAGTAATACATCTAAATGCAGAACCATGAATACAGAGTATTACTCAGTAAATTAGTTCCCAAATAACACTGTCTTCCTGTATTGTCAAGAATTCAAGTGACTAAAGTGTTTTTCTTCCAAAGGTGCTATTCATCATGTGACATCACATCTCTCACATATTACATGATCTCAACCTATAACAACTATAAAAAAATATTTACCTTTGACAAGGGGAAAAATCTTGAGTGTCTAAGAGTGATATGTACAAGGTACCAAAGCAAGTAGGAGGGGAGGTCCCAAATTTATGGGGATATGGAATAGCTGCAATAATGTGGGTCTATTGTACTTTATCGAATGTCAAAATTGGTGAAACCCATATGGTCGACAATTTGATTCAGTGAATCATTCTGACTGAAATTGTGGTACAGTAGGGATCAAGATTTGCCCTTTTCCCTACTGTACACTGATTTTGCAGTTGCTGTAAATAATTAGTTGGGGGTAGGGGGTGCAGCCCCCTTAAAAACATTGTTTCTGTTGTGTGCGGGTGTTATTTTTGTCTATTTTAGTTTATCAACAAACTGCATTGTTGCCCATATGATCTTGACCATATGGTATAGGAATGCAAAGAAATAAAGCATATGAAGGCCAGGATGTTAGAAAACATGAAATGGGCAACAAAAATGTTTTTGCCACATGACAGAGTCATAGAGATGTTCATTGTTGGCTATTGCAGATTTCTCCACTTGGAGTCATATTATGTGAGACAATATTCTCCTTGATAAGAGTTATTCTGTTGATATTATTGGCTACTATTTTTAAATTAGAAGAAAGAAGATTAACAATGACAGAAATATTTTTCTGTACTTGGCAAAGCCTCAGTCCATGCTCGGGTAGAAAATAGATATGAAGGTGTGGTCAGAACTTTCATCAATATTTTTGCACTTATGTTCTAATAATATATAAATTATGTACCATTTTGTACACACTGATAAGTTTTTCCTTTGTTATGATATTGGAAATTGTATTATTCAACATTAGGGAAAGATACTGACTATGCTATTAGCAGTATTGATATAACTGTTGCTGCGTTAAAGGCTGTGATAATGTTTGTAATATTTTAATTTCACACTTATTTCAAATTGTTATTTTTAGCATTAGGATGATGAACGTGATATGTCTGCATGATATTTACTTTGCAAAATGCTCAATATGATGTAACAAATGTTATGCTGAAAAGGAAAATAAAATTGTGAAGAAACCATGAGGCAGGTCTTAAAACTGTGAAATGGAAAAAAAGATGGGTTAATTTGTTTAGTCTTGGACTGTCTCAAGAGGTGGAGATTGTAGTATAAAATTGTCAATCATGTAACACATTTTACAGAAATACTGTGGCAGAAAAGATGATAGCACATGAAATTCCATAAAGGTCATGAAACAAACCTAATATTGATTTGATTCAGTTTAAAGACTCATATTTTCAGATTTGAGTGGATTAATATCTGAAATACTCAGAGGTAATCAATATGAGAGATTATTAGTTATATTATAATACTTGTAAATGTGATATTTTCCAAGCATGGAATTCCTAATGTCCCCAGGAAGATAATGGTCCTCAGTTTGTGAGTCAAGAATTCCATAATTTGTCAATTGAATGGCCATTCAAGCACATTACAACCAGTACAAAATATTTATAATCCAATTAACAATTTCCATTTGCAAAATGGACCGCTTTGCTCCAATAACCATATCCAACCTCTTCCCCAGAGTTTAATCCTTTATTCCTACCGACCTGTCTTAACCTTATAGGTTCATAGGTTCATACTAGGCTATCTGCCCAAGGGCATTTATAAGCCTAGCCCATAGTTATGTGGCTTTCGCCACCCCTTTAGTTTGAATAAAACTATGTCTATTATTTTGCTGTGCCTCTGTCAAGCAGTGACACTGAAGTAATCCCTGGGGTATATCTGCGATCTCCCATCCATTGGTCAAGATTCCTCTTGAACAAGGCCAGCGAGGTGCTCTGCCTCACATGTACCGGGATTTTGTTCCACAGCATAGGGAGTCTCTGGGTGATGAATTTGTCCCTCCAGCATGTTCTATTAATAACCGTGTCAAGGTTTAAGTCTCCCGCCCTTGTGGTTCTGAGGGATCTAGATTTTTTGAGGTGAAGCATATTCATCAAATCTGGGTTTGACATGGCCTTATATGTCAGGCACAGGTCACCTCTGAGCAAGTGGTATGAGACTGAATAGAGCTGGAGTTCTTTCAGTCGGGCAGCATAAAACATATTTTTGAGACCCTTTATCCTTTTGGTGAGGAACTTTTGGGGCCTTTCCAGCTGCTGCAGGTGTCGGGTCAGATACATTCCGAATGGGGCATTGTACTCGATCATAGGTCTAATGAGTGATGAGTACAGGGGGACGATGACCTCCCTTGATCTAGATGTGAATCCCTTCATGATCAGGTGGGCAATGTAGAAGGTTTTCCTAACTACTTTAGCAACATGAGTGTCAAGCGAAGGCTACTGTCAACCTGGGTCCCCAGATCCCTGATGACTTCTTCTGTGCTCAGTGGATTGCCACCTATATGGTAGCTAGGGGTAACCTTGTTTTTCCCGAAAGGTATGACTATGCATTTCTTGGCATTTAACTTTAGGCCATGGCTCTGGCACCAGTTATCCATTTCTGTGAGGCCCTTCTGAAGGATATCTGTGTCAGATGTGTTTTCGACTATGGCGCCCAGTTTGCAGTCATCTGCAAACTTTGTCAGCCATAACCCTCCTGTGTTTGCTTGTACTTCAGAAAAGTAGATGCCGAACAAGAGTGGACCCAGGACTGAGCCCTGTGGGACACCACTTGTGACAGGCTTTGAGTCTGACATGGCTCCAGCAACTCTGACCCTGTGGGTTCTGTCACTTAGCCAGTTTGCAACCCATCTTGTGATGTATGGGTTTACATTCAAGCTGATGAGTTTTTCGATGATACCTGAGTGGGGTATTGTGTCGAAGGCCTTTGCCAAGTCGAGGTAGGCTGTATGGACTGCCTTTCCCTCATCAATGGCCTTGGTGACTGTCTCGAAAAAGTCAACCAAGTTTAAGAGGCATGATCTGCCTTTGACAAAGCCAAACTGGGTTGGATCCAAAGTCTGCAAGTTCCCTATGTCTTTATTTATGAGTTCCATTATGATCCCCTCCATGGCTTTGCAGATAAGGCTCGTCAAGCTAATGGGATGGTAATTACCAGGGTCGGTGGAGGCACCGCCCTTGTGAAGTGGGACCACAGTCGCTGTGCGCCACTCCTTGGGTATGTATCCTGAGGTGAGGCTAAGATTAAACAGCTGTCCTAACTGCGGGTTTAATTCCTCATTGAGTTTGTGGAGCACACAGCCGGGGACACCATCCGGTCCCATGGATGCTGTGTTTTTTGCCTTGGAGAGAGCAGTTCTCACCTGGGCATTGGAGATGTTTGGGGGGCTACAATCCTCTGGTATAGATATCTCTCCTTTTGGGGAGGGGGAGAAGTTTGCACTGAACCTGTCAGCCAGTATGTTGGCAATGTGTGTAGGTTCAGTAATCTTCACATCATTTTGAACTAATTCTGAGCATATCTGGGAGTTTCCTCCTAGGTTTCTAACATAGCTAAAGAAGGCCTTATGATTGTCTTTTGAGTCCTTGGCGATTTTTCTCTCAAAATTTGCCTTGGATGATTTTATGAGAGCTCTTAGTTTTTTACTTATAATAATCAAAGGTGTCTTACCTTTTAAGGATTTTGCTCTATCTTGTAGTAGCTTCCTCCTTTTGTTGTAGAGCTTGTTTATGGCTGGGGTCCACCAGACTGGACACTTGCCTTTGGTAGAAAGAGTCTTAGTTTTGTTTGGGATTGCCTGATCCATGTAGTCCTGTAGGTGCTGGTAGAAGGCATTTGTAAGTGATTCAGCGGTTTGAGTAATGTTTACCACTGGCTCAGGGGCCTTAAAGGAGACCACGCTAGTTTTTAGAAGTGTGAAGTTGGCTTTTGAGAAGTTTTTCACTGTGGTCTTTTTTATTTCAGGTGGGGGCGGGATGAGGACCTCCAGCGAGATTAGTTTATGATCTGATCTCACCAGTGAGGGGTATACTTCCGGTGTTGAGCATTGTGATCCCATGTTCATGATGATGAGATCAAGTATGTTTTCTCCTCTTGTGGGGATGGTGACTAGTTGTTCCATGGCATTTGAGTTTATGAACTCCAGGAACCTTTGGGCTAGAGTGTTTGGGCTTGAGTAGTGTTCCCAGTCTATATTAGGGCAGTTGAAATCACCTAGTATGATGGTGTTTGGAGATACATTTATCCCCTCCAATGTTTTCAGGAAGGCCATGTGAGGTTCCTGAGTTTGAGAGGGTGGCCTGTAACATGCTACAAATTGCAGAGGAGACTTGCCTATGGTTAATTGCACCTGGATGGTCTCCGATGCATCGTGCGTTGCCACCAACCTTGAGGTGTGGGTGTCCTTTATGAATATGGACACCCCCCTCCTTTCTTGGTGTTTATATCTTGACATAAGTCATACTTTACAAATAGTACTAGCTATGTTCAAAGCCTAGGTTTTGTTGTCAAGATGTAACACATTTGAATTTTCTCATGTATACTACATTTTGTTTACTTTATACTTTATTGATTATTGTAATGTGTGCATTAAAATTTATTGTTACACATGGAGCTTTTCTCCTCGGGCCTCTGCTGAAAAAGGATCTGTGTCCAGTCGGACTTTCCCAGTATAGAAATGTTAAATAAATAAATAAAATAAATTAAATTAAAAAGGCAATTTGAAACTGGATATAATATAACCAGAGAATATACTGCTAATGCAAAGAAAAAACATTATTTAGTTTTCCTGGAGTAACAACCCACTCCTGTTTACCTTATTGGCCCATCTCCTTTACATTTACTAATGAAGGAAAGATTTAAAAGTAACCTAACAGATGTTTTCAGTTGTACCACAAGCTATAACAAAAAGTTAAAGATGACTCAAAGGGTACTCAGAAAAGCCAGAGTCTGCCATGATAGATCCACAAGAGATCCAGCCATTATAGTATAAGTAGTACTGAGATGTAATTAAAGCAACAAGAATCAATTGTGGTAAAAACAGCAACAATGCAAGATTCTGTACTGTCAAAACAAAAGGGGAATCAGTTATTCAAGAGAAAAGAAAGCATCTCTGCACAACATGACTGGCTTTCTTTCAGTAGAGTGGCAGATAGTGCCACTAGCAGAGAATCCACTTCAAAATATGACCACAGAACCACAGCGGATGTCAGAGTTACACAATACAGGGTGGATACCAATGGTACAAAATACTCAGCAGAAGATACTATAGACTTGCTGTTAATTACCTGCCAAGACAGTTCATCTAGATGTGACTACTTTAAGAGGTTCTAGATGCTTTCAGCTCTGTGCCATACCAAAAAAAGCCCTGACTATGACCCAGATAACCTAAGTTCATTTAGCAACTCAAATGTTGGAAGACGTGCAGTGGGAGTTGGGTAAATGGCATGTGTCAGCTTACTTATCCTAGAAAGGAGATTGCCCAAATCTGTGCAACACCAGATCTCAGCTGAAAGGTACAGTATGCATAACATAGGCTAAGGGCATGTACCTGGTTCCTACCAAGCTGCTTAAAAGTCTGCTAAGGATAATGAATCCTCCTGGTAGCAGGCATGTACATGGACATGCTTCCAGTGAAAGAGAAGCATTGTAGGACCCCTTGCATCAGCAATGTGTACATCAGCTGCTGTGGGCTGAGAGTTAGGTCATCCTAAGAAAACCCCTAGTGGTTGCCTGGATGACAGATTTTCATGGTTGATTCTTGTCCCAGTGGTGGGATGGCCCTAATTAGCTGTTAGACATTTGATGGTTTGCAGGCAGCATGGATTTAAATAAAAATATGTTAACACTAGAAGGACTGTTAAAGTTTTTTATTAGATGGCATGACTTAAAAACATGCCATGATTTCACAAATGATAACAGAGACTTAGTTAATAAAGCTGTTATTAATGAATAATAATATTCTTTGAGCAAATGCGGGATATGCATGTATCTGATATCAGATATTTTGAAATAGCATAGACAGTTATGAATTTTTATCAATAACTATAAAATTAATTTTTCAGATCATGAGAACTACCTCTTTAAGCATTCAGTAAGGCTAATTTTTGAAAATGTCACATGGCTTCCTTTTTCAGGCTGTGTCAACTGCATCTTGTTATTTAAACATTTGCACTGGACTTGCAAAATTTTCAGAAAACAAATCCAAATACAGTACAACCAAAAACGGTCTGTGCAACAGGATATGAAATGACTAAAGGAAATGAGAAGCCTAAGAAACTCTCAAATGTGTGCACTGCATTTGTTATTGTTTAACAATTGGGTGGCCGACCAGAGGGATTGAAAGGATTTAGGAACTTTTCATCCTGAGAAGCTTTTCTCATTTGTTTTGCTTTATTTGCATATGTTCATTGCATTCACAAATTTATGATGCACTTGTTGTGGCTTCAGTCTAGGCTCTCTTTTTAGAGAGTAAGCATTAAGTATATTCAGCCTTCTTGATTTACCTTCTCAAAAGAAAACTACTGAGATGTTGTGCAAATAGTTATAAGCACGGATACTCAGGTAACCAAAGCTGAACAAACAGTGCTGAACAGTTGTGCACACTGAAGCAGATCAGCCAAGGTAGTATCCTCCCAGAATCTGTCAAAATTGCCAACAAAAACTAGTAGCATCCTAGATCACTGTATGCAGATAAAATCATGAATACCTGTAATGAAAAGAATTATTCTAGGTTAAAATTGTTTTAATTGTTTTTCATAACATAAATCTCCAGTGTACATTAAGGTTTATTTAGCACGGTGCTTATCATGGTATTGCATATAACTTGCATTCCTGATTTCCTGTGCATTTTTATAGTCTGCAGGGGGCTTCTCCAGCTCTGTTTGTTTTATAGGTAATCTACCTCAATTATTTATGTGCTTTATCACAATTCCCACATTTGCACTGTAGTGATATTTATGTGTTTATTCTAAAGTGACCTTTTCCAGGCTATTACTGTCTTAAAAACACTTCCTACAAACCAGCCTTACAGATCTTTCCTGCAGTGCCAAGATGTTCAAAACATGTGACATGACTCATTTATTTCTCTCATGCTTGGGTTTTTGTTTTTTTCCTAAAGCATATCAACATATGTCTTCAGGGTCTCTCTTTTCTTAAAATATTACAGGAAGACAAAGTGTCTACAGCATGCATTAGCTTTCGCATCTAATGATGGATCTTAATCTGATACTACAGTTGAAAAAGCAATTTTCAGTCTGATGCAAAGCTTTCAGTGTAATGTCCTTACTGATTCAAGAGTGTGATGCTGTCTGTATTTAGTAAACTTCCAACATTTATGTCACAGAAAAAAAAATGATTGCCTCAGAAATAAATAAATAAATACATACATACATACATGCATACATACATACAGTAGGAGAATAAACAGCTGGAGGGTCTGCTAGGGGCAGATAAGTAAAATATGAATGCCATTCTCCATAATCACGGTGTCAGAAACCACAAGCCAGCAAGCATAGATTAGGACATTCATTATTCATAAAAATAATTTAAATATTTATGTAAACAGGCTTGTTAAGGCTCCATCTTTTCAAGAAAAATGCAAAGGGCACTGAGGTACCAGTCATTTAAATGTTTCTTTTTTTCTGCTTTAAGAGAGCATCAAAAATAGCTCTAGTTCAGATTGCATCCGGATGAGCTAATTCTATCTGCCCAGTCAGTGAAAAATGCAGAACACTTGCTGTGTATGAGAAAACAAATAAAAGAGGTTTATAACTGATGAACTTCTGTCATGTCCACAGAGTTCAGGCACATAGTATTCTTAAGTGTATTTTTTACTTTCTTTTTTTTTTGAATGCTACAAAAACTGGATGCATTTTATAAGATACAGCCATCTTAGATGTTGATGAGGTAATCATATCACAGAAGGATGCAAACCTGTTTCTTGTTTAAAGTATTTTGAGCTAGCTCAGGTCTAGTTTGACATTTCCTGATCATGGCTCTCTGTACTGTTTCAGAATCTTCTTTGAAATGAAAATCTGCTTACTTGACAGAACATCTCTTGGTGACGTTTTCTGATAAATAAGAATATACTGAGCTGCTCAAGGTAAGACAACCATTACCACTGAGGAAATGTGTTAAAAAACAGTGATGCAGGATTAGGTCAGTGGTGGGTTTAGCAACACTTTCATGACCAGAATGACAGCTTTAAAGGCAGGCAATAAAACATAAATTTTCCTGGTGCTAATGCAGGAATGTAAATGGCCGCAAAGGCAAAGCTAACTTGTTATTACAAAATGGGTATTTTAAAAATGGATATGTTTTGGTTTCATTTATTCTTGTGAATTTGGAGTCATGCCATCCTCACACAGGACTAATACACTAAACTCCCAAATAACTGAACACTTGATAAAGTCTATTTTTAATGAACTGTTATTTCAGTAAACTGCTTTGCTGCAATTATCAATATTTGCTCATGACGGTATGCATTTAGTTTGTTACATGCCTAAATATTTCTAGAAACAGAGGAAGTTTATATTGTTTCCTTCACTTTTCCTAACTTGTTGCCTTATTCCATCTGTATTTGAAGTGGTGGTATACATTACTTTATTTGATTGGTAAACACAGACATTGACTAGTACAAATGACTTATTTATCACTGATATTTTTAGCAATGACAATGGCCATGAATGTGGGATAAAGTTATATATTTCATTACAAATCAAGATATCTAGTGTTTATAAAGTGAAGTCATGCAGTAATCCCATCCATGTATAACTTAAGGTAAACAGTACTAAAGAGTCAATGGTCACATACTTTATGTGACCGTGAAATAAAATAGCACTATGAAAGGATGTATGCCAACATTCACATGAGTAGGGGTACAAACACGAAAATATCCATGATCGCTTTATTAGCGCTGCAACAGAGTACAAGGGATTAAACCACATAAAATCACTTTAGTTAGCAGATCTAGGAAACTGTTGGTCTGATACCCTCCTTGTGGGAGGAGTAAAGACGCCTTTTGAAGTTTCAAACAGTTTGTTCAGTTAAGTAGATATATGGATGAGTAAAACAAGAAAACTCATCCATCCTCCTGCTTAATGGAATAAACAAATTGAAACTTCAAAAAGGCATCTTTATTCTTCCCATAGGGAAGGCATCAGAGAGAAAGTCTCTGTGATCTGCTAGCAAAAGTGATTTTTCCAGACTAATGCATTTGTATTGTGATTCTTGTTAGTCCTGTCACCCTCTGGGTGACAGCTGGGATACTAGACTTAACTCGAGCTTGCTGGATTACCTCTGCTTCCTTTATTATATCTGAGGATCAGCTGTAAAATGCTTAGTGTAAGGATGGTAAAAAACATGACTGTGTGGAACCGATAAGTAAATCCAACATACAAAAAGTGGCTACACTGTATGTTCACCATTCTATAATATCTGCTGTAACTCCAGACTGAATTCCATGCTAAAACACAAATTACACATCTGCACATCATTATGTTTTAGTAAGTTTACCAATAAGAACTGTTGTAGCCAGGTTACCTTCTAATAGACTTCAATAGCTTTATCACTCCTCTGTACTTCATTTCCTAAACTGACATGAATTACCCATTGGCACCTCAACTCAAATAATCTAGTGTGACCTTGCTAGAGGTAGGACAATCAAAGAACTATCAAGGTAGTAAATGATGGTTTGTATTCAACAAAAATACCAACAGAAATTGCTTTTAACTGATATTCTGCTTGTTATTTCTTTAAAAACCTGATTCATGTTTGTTTCTTTTCACATTGGGTCTGTGTCTGTGATATCACATGAACTACATGATGTCTTTTACTCATGCTGTTTTATTTCATGTCTACCTCCCTTTTCTTTGTTTTTTCCCCAAGTTTTTCTTTCTACCTCCTTTTCTGTCTATCCTTTCCATTTAACCCTACAGATTTTTATTCTGCACTTGTTCCTTTTCCACTCTTCCCATTCCTCTCTGCTTACCCCGTCTTGTCAGGTTTCCTATGGCTAAGTGTTTTCTATTCTGTCTTATCTGTAGAAGCCTTCATCTTATACCTCCCTAAACCTTCTACTACTTCTTAACATTTTTCACTCTGAATTCTAATCTGCAATTTGTTTATAAACATACCATAACCAGCGACTATTATAAGTTTACATCTCACTTTATTTCTTCTTATTTCAGCTAGCATTCTCTGCACTGTAAATACTGCACACACTTTCTGTCATTTTCCCTCATTTATGGGGGTTCCTGTAATGTGCATCAATAAATTCCATTAGACTGGCACACTGACAGGCTTTATAATTAAAGTTTTGTTCTTAAGTATTATTGCATTATAACTTCATATTTATGTTAATCTAATAACTACTCATGTTGCATAGTGGGGTATGTGCATCCTAGGGAACTTTCATCCTGATACTTCCTCTGACATTGAAGTCTTCTCAATGGACAGCCTCCCAAAAAGACAAAAGAAACAAATAAGCATTACTCATTATTATTATGAAAGTGCCACTAATAAGTGAATTCTCTGAAAATATTTAATCAGTGTATGTATTCATTATTTCTGAAATATGTGCCTTAATAGCATAAGTTGTTGACAGACAGAAATGTATGTGTTACAGAAGTAACATACACATACAAACCTAAAACACCAAAGCAGCATAGAGCAAATAAACCAGAAAAACTAGAAACATGTTCTACTCAGCAAACTTGGGGAGTCACCAAGACCTGTTCTAAAAATGAATGCTTTCATTCTTTATTCATACACCAAGAGCTTCATCAGATAAATATAATGCAACACATATCAGGTTTAAAAATGGTGCCCAACAGATCACATGACCAAAACATACAATCCCCTTTCCTCAGCTTTTAAAGTGACACATCAATACAAGTCAAAGTAACAAATCAAACTAGTGAATGTAAAACATAAACTTGTAGTTTTCTGCAATCACATTTAAATTCTTTATGTTAGTAAAAAGCATTTTATCTTGGCAGTTTCATTTAAACCACAATATTTATCTGAATTCAGTCTGATTTGCCATTCTGACTCTCGCCATTCTAAAAGCACATTATAGTTGCCAGAGAAGGCACTCGTGTCAACAGAAGCTAGCACAAAGAACTGGAATTGTTTATAGTTCTCACACTGCAAAGCATGTCTCACTAGGGCATTACTAGTGTCCTCTTTTCTTATTGCTAATGAAAGTTCATAAATTCTATGAGGCAGCTTCCTAATAGTCCTTCCAGTATAAAAGCAGGTGCATGAATCACAGTGAGCTAAGTAAACAACCCCCTTTGAATCACAATTGTACCTTTGGTATGCAAAAATATTCATATTTAAATGACTAATGAAAATACTTGTATTTGAGACAAAGTGGCATTGCTTAAATTTGCAGCATTTAAAAGCCCCAAAGGTACTCTCTCTTATTCTTTTTGGTCCATTCTGTTTTCCTAGAATGCATCAGATAGAATTCTCCATTTTGTAGGTGAAAATCAGGTGTTCCCCTAAAATTCTTGCAACAACCCCATTGCCAAAAAATTATTTTCCAATTATTCTAGAGGACATCTCTGATGATAGCTGTGTCAATGGTGATGGGGAGTGAAAAGGCATTCCTATAGCCAATCGGAAGACTAGTTTGAGGGGTGTGTATCTCCTCAATAGCCAAGAAACAACTGTTCTGGTCCTTTCCACAGATTGCTTTAGCTTTTCCAGTCTATAACAAATGAGTTTCACCAATGATGTTGGCTAGCCAATCAGAAGTGTAGCCCCTGGCTATGAAGAAATGCTTTAATGTTTCCATTTCTTCCTCAAAAAAATAATCATTGCTTGTTAATCTGTTGAGCTGTATGAATTGTCCTGTTATCACTAATTTCTTCATGTGATGTGGGTGCTGACTGTGTCTATGTAAATAATTGTTTACAAAGGTTTTCTTCCTGTAGATCTTACTCTCAATTTGCCCATCACATACATCAAAAGTCAAATTGATGTCCAAAAAATTAATGGACATCCCAAAACCTCTACTAGGGAGCATCAAAAAAGGAGTGCTTGAATTAAACCATTCAAATAGCTTGTTGAATTAATCTTCGGACCCTTTCCACATGATAATCAGGTCATTAGTAAATCTCTTTTAGAAAGCTACTTTCTGCTACAGTTGGTGAGTTTTAAAGAAGTCGTGTCCCCACCATGACATGATGATGTTAGCAAAAGCAGGGGCTACTATGACCCCTATCACCACCTTGCACTTTTGTTTGTAGTTTTTCTGCAAAAGTAAAAAAAAAGTTATTTTTCAGGACAATTTCCAGCAACTCAATGCCTGTCTCCTGATTAGTGCTGGTGCAAAGGGAGACAACATCCATTGATTCAAACTTAAATTCACTTGTAGGTGTTTGGATCTCCTTCAATAGCTCCAGAAGATGCCACAAGTCTCAAATTCTGATTTTTGCACAACAGGGTTGAGAATATAGCCAAGCTAAATGGAAATCAGTTTAGTTTTATAATTGTCAGCTGCCACTACCAGTCAAAACAGAGAATTTAAACAATCTTTGTGTATTTTAGGTATTCCAAAACTCATCACTGTTTTAGTTAGTTCAACTTGCAGAAATGTGAAAATCTCATAATCAGTATTGCCCTGGGTAAATAAGTTGTTGAGATACCTATAGTGGAGAAGCATTTCTTGATATTGCCCATCATGGTTTGTCCATAAAGCGTATCATTATGTAACATATTGAGAATAGCTGAGTGGTACCTGTCACTATCCATGACCACAATTGTAACCTCGCCGCTTGCCAGCTTTCACGATTCTCACGTTTTTAGATAATTCCATGAGAGCCATTCTTTCTTAGAACAGGAGATTGAATTTCCTTGGCATGTTCCTTAATTTATTCTTAAGCTCTCCTTCACAGGAATCATGGAAAACTTACAAGGTACCATACAAAGATGGATTATAGGTACTTCTCTTTGTTATCTTCTTGGAAATGAACTGAGAGACATCATGTAAGATGTAATGTAAGTTCAACTTCCTTACATACAACTTAAAGTCAACAAGTACTCTAGTCAGATTTGTTCTCTGTGCCTGTATGAAAAAGAACCCTTTTGACAGTACTGAAATACGTTGTTCATTTATGGGTGTTTTACTTAAGTTTACTATCTCATTTCCATGGACTAATTTCTTCTCCATTTTTTGCCTTTTTCCCTCCTTGCTTTCTTCCCCTTGTTGTTCCATTTTGGAGTGTTCCTCCTCACTGGTGCATGAAAAATTATATGGATGCTCTGCTTACTGCTTGCTTACTTGCTTGCTGTGGGATTTGAAGTCTTCTTAAGACACACAGTCTTGCTGTGCTGTTTACTGCTGAATCAGAGACACATAGCTCTGCATGACTCCATCTGTAGTCTGTTTAAAGCACCAAGCCTTTCAAATTGAACACTGATAAAAAAATATATTTTGCAGCTATAAGCACAGTTACAGATAACTTATTTTATAACAAACCACACGTAGTCTGTCAGATTTGTAACATATATTTGCAAAGTTTTCCTTCATTACAGATATGAATGATAACTTCTACAAAATACCTCTCTCTGTCCTTCTCTCACATAACTGAATTACTACAATTGCTATATACAGAGCTAGTCACGCACCCATTTCCTCTTGGTATGTTTTTCTGGCCTTATGTGGGAAGTCACATAATGTCTGTTTTTAGACTTTTCTATTGTCCTTTTGTGATTTAAGCACTTTTGCTGATGTGAGGATGCCATTCTGAAAGGAAACATCTGTATAAGCTATTCCTACTGGAAAAAACATCACATATTGCTGAATTTATAAAAAAGGATGTCTGTTAATAGATATTTGTTCTACAAACATGAGAAAATCATGTAATGCTTGTTTTCCAGTATTGCTTTGTTAGGCATTTTCTGATGTTGTGAAGAGAAGCCTATCTGTTATACATATAGTATGAATGCACATTGTAAACTCTATACATATATTCAAGCAAACTTTTTCTTTTAGCATATTTACAACAGAATTAATTTCAGTCTTATATTCATAATATCTAACAATTCCCTCTGTTTTTAAACATACTCAAAACATTCTATATAAAAAACACATTAAGAAACAAAACCTTTAGTTTTTTTGATACAAGTCAAAATGCAATTTTACATAGTTAATACAATGAAAACATGTATTACTACCAAACCTGAATGTATTTAACAACTTTTTCTTTTGCAGACCATTCTGTGAATATATTTTATCAGTTATGAGCTGTGTCTGTTTTAATTTTACTTGATTAATTTATTCTTTTGCAATCACATAATTTAATTTATGACTTAGAATTGTTTCATTAACTCTTTGCAACTGTTGAATTAACTATAAGAGACAATAACTATGTGCTACTGCAAGCATTTATGCACTGCTGAAAATATACAGTTTTAATGTCATTTTAACCATCACACTGTGTTCATATCTCTGAACTTCTCAATAACATCTTGGTAAAATACTGAACTGGGCTTAGATAATAAATATTTGAAAGCAATTATTTTACTGGGGTAAAACCAGTGATATTACAACTTGACAAATTACTTTTGAACTTATTACAATGTATCCTGATCAGTATGTATTTACATAGACTGTTTGCTATTTATGCATTTCAATCTAGTAGGTACCCTGGACCCATTGTTTTCTTTAAATATGTTTTTTTCACACATATTCATTACTAGACATTAATTTCATTTGTACTGAATTTTTCTGCATTTGTACGTACAAGGACTATCATTTGTACTGAAATTTTCTACATTTGTACATACAAAGACTGTAAAGTACATTTAGTCTAATCTTACAAATTTAATAACATTAATATTGACCAAAAATCTTGGAAAATTTTTATGTCTCTTTAGAAATATCTAGTGGAATTGATACCATATCCATATGTCCTGTTATTTTAAACTACATACTCAGCAATTAAAAATATTCATGCTTTTTTATACCAACATTGTTTTGCCAAAAACATATTAAAAATAATGACCATTCTTGCTATTAGAAACATTTATGCATTTTGAATATCTTTATTCTCTCTTGTATAGCTTTAATAAAGCAATTTTAAATCATCTCTTGTTTTTTAACCCATCTCTTGTATAGCTTTACAATTTAACAGGTTGTAAATACAATTTAATTCTAAACAATTCAATAATAACCATTATGATAGCTATTAACAACTTGTAAAATATCTTATCCTGTCAGGTTTAATCCAGTTTACCAGTATTTCTAATACACTAATACCTGTCCCTCCCCATAAAAGAGTATTGTCAAGAAGGAATTAGATATTTTTTTCCTGTAGCTTTATTTTAGACCCTTGTTGTTTATTTTTTCTGCAGCTTTATTTCAGACCCTTGTTGTTTATTTTTTCTGTAGCTTTATTTCAGACCCTTGTTGTTTATTTTTTCTGTAGCTTTATTTCAGACCCTTGTTGTTTATTTTTTCTGTAGCTTTATTTCAGACCCTTGTTGTTTATTTTTTCTGTAGCTTTATTTCAGACCCTTGTTGTTTATTTTTTCTGTAGCTTTATTTCAGACACTTGTTGTTTATTTTTTCTGTAGCTTTATTTCAGACCCTTGTTGTTTATTTTTTCTGTAGCTTTATTTCAGACCATTGTTGTTTATTTTTTCTGTAGCTTTATTTCAGACCCTTGTTGTTTATTTTTTCTGTAACTTTATTTCAGACCCTTGTGCAGTACTGCTTATACAGTCAGTATAAAACTGAGAAAGTGCCCCTCCCCCTTATACAGTCAGTGTAAAACTGAGAAAGTATCCCTCCCCCTGTAGTACTTCAGCACTGTTTACCTGCCCTATGCTGTGAGAATAGAATGCATGTCAGCCCAACACTTTGGTTATACATGTATTTTATTAGGTTACTAAACAGATTATCAGTGACATATATGCACAATTGTGACATTTTATTACAATTACCAAATAGTGTTGTCTGTAAACATTTTAACAATTATGTTTTAATAACAATGATGCTTTAGAAAAACTCAAGCTACTTATCTGGCAATCAGTCTTGTTGTTTATCTGATCTTTCCAACATTTCCTGTAACTATTCATTCAGTCTAGGAAGGTCTGAGCTCACATTTTATACTCTATAAACTCTATAAACTATAATTAATTATTGTGGCATTTTTCCTTTAGTGTGATTGTGAGTTGCATAACTATGCATTTATACAACATAAATAGACATTATTTTACAATTGCCTTACATGGATTTCAGTATTTTTTATTTATTTATCTATTTAACTGTCCTGCCATTAATTTTACAAAAACTATTTGACTAATACCATCTGTGATTTTATTTATTTTTAAAATTCAGAACTTTAACTGTTTGGTATTACTATACAATTATAACATATGTTTATTTATATTTGCTGTTGTCTGCCTTTTGCTTTTGTGCATTGTAAACAAATGTACTCTAGATGAAAAGAACACACATGCATGTCTGTCTTGTATATGTATATCTTTATACAAGCATGTCATGTCCCTACCATCCTAGCATGCATGCTTAACCATTTTCAAAACATAAACATATTATAAAATATATTTCTTTTGCACAGATTAACTGTGTATGCAGGAAATTCCCAGTCTTTGTCAGTTGAGCTAATTTATTTCCTTTATCCTGCAACTGCTGTTGAATTTCCTGTGATGTTGCATGGTCTTTCTGACATTCTTTAGTAAGCTGTTCTGCTGAATTTGAAACTCTTATGCACTTTTGAAAAGATGTGTGTATAACTTGTCTAAGCTTCCTGAACTCATTGTCTCTGTCTTTTAGAAGTTTATTACATTTCTTTGTAACAAAATGTACTAGAGTTTCTATCAGTAACTGATTTGACTGTTGTTGCAACTCTGAAATAAACCTTTTACATCTGGTGACAGAACATAACTGTCTAACATTTGAATATAATGTCAACATATTAACTTTTCTTGGTTCTTTACCTTTACAATTTTTGTCTGTGCAGTCTAACTTTGGATAATGTCATGTACTGTATTTTTATGACATTGTACACACAATAAACATTTTTATACCACACATGATTTTATTTCAGATACCAGTCAAATATTATAATCCATTTGCATAATGCCTTATTATCAAATTGCAATTCATTTGCATAATGCCTTACTATTAACTTGCCCTAATAAGGTTTTACATTTGCTAATATGATGTATATACATTTATTCTGTTATTATTATTACCTCTATGGCATTCATACTCTATGTAACACAGAATAATTTTCTTACCAGTCAACAGACAGGCAGATGGCCAAGCTGCTTTACTGCAGATGGTTGAAAAGTTTCTGTAGTCACTTGTAAAGTTGGTACAGCAAAACTGGCAGATTCAGTCTTACAACTTCGTCTTGTACCTTTTCTGGAGAATTTATGGAACTGCTCCACCTTCCTGCAATGCAGTCTCACCAGATTTAGACGTCAATTAAACTGTATTGCTACAAACTGTTGAAAACTGTAGAAATCTGAAGCACTTCACATAAACATTACTGTGCTTTTACAGGAGTGACATTACCCATTCACTCCCCCTGTTTTTGGATACAGGCTAGGAACGTTGTCAAAGGGTCACCATTGAAAAATTATATTGAGCTGCTCTGCTTACTGCTTGCTTACTTGCTTGCTGTGGGATTTGAAGTCTTCTTAAGACACACAGTCTTTCTGTGCTGTTTACTGCTGAATCAGAGACACATAGCTCTGCATGACTCCATCTGTAGTCTGCTTAAAGCACCAAGGCTTTCAAATTGCACACTGATAAAGAAATATATTTTGCAGCTATAAGCACAGTTACAGATAACTTATTTTATAACAAACCACACGTAGTCTGTCAGATTTGTAGCATATATTTACAAAGTTTTCCTTCATTACAGGTATGAATGATGACTTCTAGAAAATACCTCTCTCTGTCCTTCTCTCACATAACTGAATTACTACAATTTCTATATACAGAGCTAGTCACGCACCCATTTCCTCTTGGTATGTTTTTCTGGCCTTATGTGGGAAGTCACATAATGTCTGTTTTTAGACTTTTCTATTGTCCTTTTGTGATTTAAGCACTTTTGCTGATGTGAGCATGCCATTCTGAAAGGAAACATCTGTATAAGCTGTTCCTACTGGAAAAACATCACATATTGCTGAATTTATAAAAAAGGATGTCTGTTAATAGATATTTGTTCTACAAACATGAGAAAATCATGTAATGCTTGTTTTCCAGTATTGCTTTGTTAGGCATTTTCTGATGCTGTGAAGAGAAGCCTATCTGTTATACATATAGTATGAATGCACATTGTAAACTCTATACATATATTCAAGCAAACTTTTTCTTTCAGCATATTTACAACAGAATTAATTTCAGTCTTATATTCATAATATCTAACAGTGCAGGCACTAAAATAAGAGACGCCTCCACAACTGGTAGTGGCAGCTGACAATTATAAAACTAAACCCAATTTCTGTTTACCTCAATCATAATCTCAACCCTATTGTGCAAAAAATCAGAATTTTATATCAGAGACTTGAGGAATCTACTTAATATACTGAAGGAGATCCAGACACCTACAAATGAATATAAGTTTGTATCAATTGCTGGAAATTGTCCTGGACAAGAACTTTTTTTACTTTTGCAGGAAAACACTACAAACAAAACTCCATGGCGGTGATGGGAGCCGGAGTATCACCTGTTTTTGCTAACATTGTCATATCATGGTGGGAACAGGAATATTTTAGCTCATTACATCTAAGTGATGCCTCCAGGTGCATCTGCAGTTAACTCCAACTGATGCATCTAGGTGTCAGATATTGCTTGCTCATACTTGCATCAATAATTCCAAAACCATGCTATATACAATATTTTAAAGGTTTCATCTTAAAGCTTACAAAATGGCAAACTCAACTGCATTAATTTTGACCTCTGTCTAATGCATGTAAATAGATATTAATCATTGTTTTAATATCAACTTCTATAGATATAATTTTCCCATTTTTCTAAAGATTTCAACAATCAAATAACACAGACAGAATTCCTTAGCCTCATATCAAAACACTTGGTCATATGAATAAAGTACTGCTAACAGTATGTGTGTAACTTGAGCAGTTGCTGAGAATTTATAAGTTGTTTGAAAAATATTACAAATGTAATAATTACTGTGTTTACTGTGACTTATACAATTTGGTTTAAGGCCTAGAACCTAAAGAATATTATCACTATAAAAATAGTTTGTGCTGAAGAGTTTGACATTTAGACTTCATTCATAACCCATTTGAATCCAGAGATATGAACATCTGTTTGAAATGTGAGGGTATAATTTGATTCTGTCAAAAGGTGTAGACTCCGCCCATTGGAAGTTACAGTGCAAACTTTGTGAGCTCCATTGTAGGGAATGACTTAAACCTCACCAGTCATATCAGAAGGTGGCTTTCTATAAGATATTTATTGATGACCTGTTTATTGTGTGGAAAGGGTCCAAAGAGGAATTCAATTAACTACTTGAATGGTTTAATTCAAGCACCCCTTTTTTGTTAAAATATTTTAATTAATTATAAAAAGTAAATGACAAATTTTAACAAGAGAACCATCTAAACAAACAATATAAAGTAAAATGAAAACAACTATTTACAAAGGTGTCTGCTATATAACTTACGTTCTGATAATTCTGATGTATAAAAAAAGAAATGAAAAATAAAGTCCTTGTTGTTAACAGGGTTGTGACTGTTTATTTAGTGCTTCCTTAAGTTTCATTCAAGTGTTGTGGGAAGTGATAATTCTAGTAGCTCTCATCTTGTATGTTAAGAATTCATAATGACAAACATCAGTTGCAGTATTTATAAAATCCTTCATTACTGGAGTTTGTTCATTCTTCCAGTTCTTTGTGATTATTGTCCTTGTAATGGATATGATGCTTCATAGAAGAGGGTAATTTACTCTCTTTACACAGACAGGTATTATGTAATGAAAAAGATCAATGATTTAGATAAAGTGAATTTATCATTAAATAATGCCTATAAAAAACATTAATATTTTCCCAGAATGGCTTAATAACTTCACAATCAGAAAACATATGTTGCCAATCTGCTTTAGTGCTTATTTTACACCTCCAGCATGTTACTTTTTTCTTATAAATTAATTCTATTCTATGTGGGGTTATAAATGTTTTGTGCATAAATTTCCATGTAAACAATTATTACTTTGTAGAAGAAGTAGTGTAATTTGAAATTGTCAGCATGTTTTATATTTTCTTTTTTTGGTTTATAATTATTTATAATTTTAAAATACTCCCAATAACATTCCTTAAAACATTTTGACAAATATCTAATAACCTTGTATATCTTTGATAGCAGTCCTTTCCATTGTTCTCTGATATAATAATAAAATTAAGAAATTACATAATTTTGCCACATAAATTTTTATTTTAGGTTGCATTACTTTAATTTTATTTTTAATAGAAAATCTACAGTTCTGTACATCTAACCATGAGTCTTTATTTAAATTAAATTTAGTGGATATATATTCTAGGGATTGCAGTTTTCCCCCCACCATCAATTGACTCCAGAATACCAAATTATTCTCATTTAATGTATTCATTTTCTATCTGTCAAAAGTACATATACTATTTTGCGAATATACGATAAGAAATATCAAAATTAACCATGCCTTATATTCAGGATTCTTATAAACAAAATGTCTAAAAGTAGTCAACATTAAACAGAAATATGAAGAATTGATCACAATGTTTCTGTTTTCTAGTATGTAATCTTTTACTATCCATAAGAATTTATTATTTATTATTAAATGTTGCTGAGTATATGTTATTTTATTTCATTCCTTTGAAATGCTTTCATGTATGTATTTTTATTTAGCATTATAATAGTTGTTCAACCATAAGGAAATTGTTTTAATGATAGAGGATATCAAATATACATCCATGTTAGGAATACCAATTCCACTCATAGACCATTCTCTAACATGGTGTTTTAATCCTAACCTATATTTATTATGATACCAAAAAAAAATTATGAATTAGAGAATTGAGTTCATTTATATTTTTTAGAAAGATGTAAAAAATGTATTGCATTATATATAAGATTTTTGGCAGAATAATCATCTTAATTAAAAAAAGTCTGTCCTCCATAGAGAAATAAAACTTGTTCCATTTATTGACAAATGTTTTAATAGAAGTTAGACTATTAGAATATTTTTTTCAATTTTATTCTTAATATTAGCACTTAAAATCATTCCTAAATAGCTATTTGTTATCTTTTACTACATACTTAGAAAATCTTTCTTCCATGCCATTAATATTGGTATTTATGAGTAAAATTTTGGTTTTATTCTCATTAAAAGTAAACTCAGATTTCTCCTGAATGGTTTCTATTGCATTAAATACTGCCTTAAGACATTTTTATCATTTAAAATCAAAAGAATATCATCTGCAAACAAAAATACATTAGCATTTAATTTATTTTTTAATTTGTATAGCTTTGATATCTGTTCTTGACCGTAAGTAGTTTGCAAATTATTCCATAATTAAAGTAAATAATAGTGGAGATAAAGGGCAGACCTGTTTTGTTCCTTTAGTTATCAAAATAGACTCTGATATATAGGTACCTATTTTTATGTATGCAAAGGAGTTCTCATAAATGAAAATTTATAAGCTGTGAAAACTGATTAGAGAAATTGTACTCTTCTTGAACCAATAATAAATATTCTAATTAACTGGGTCAAAAGCACAATTTATGTCCAAGCCTAACAATGCCAATCCATCCTTTTTATTCTTAGCAAGATCAATTAAAGCTAGTACTCTTTTAATATTATCATAAGTGTTCAAATTTAATATAAATCCAGTTTAATCATTGTTAATCATATATGGTAATAGTTGTAATCTAGCAGCATGTATAGCAATGAATATTTTATAACCAATGTTTAAAAGTGATCTTGGTCTATAAAAGGAACACTCAGCTGGATTTTTATCTGTCTTTAATACTGGAAAAATAAGTATGCATTTCAAGGATGGAGGAGCTTTAGATGCATCTTTGACTATTAAAATGTATGCAAGATGTGCAAAGCTTCTTTAGGTAATTTATAAAGTTCCTATATTATTCCATCATTGCCAGGTGCTTTATTAGATTTTAGTTTATTTTAACTTGTAAAGTCAGACAGCAATATATGTTTGTCTATCAATTTATTTTGTTCCTCTGTCAACCTGTTTATAGTATATTTTAATAAAGTTTTTAATTGTTTTTAAGGAATGTATTTTGGGTTATAATGACTAATTTTATTAAAGTAAGTTCTAAATATTTTCAAAAAGTTCGCAGTTTTGATTTCCTTTTTTCTTACTTTCAGGAGAATACAGCTCTCTAATGTGATTAGATTTAATAATCATTTTTGTTCTTGATGCTACTTTATGCATAGATGTTGGATTTATAGAACAATTAATTTAACATTCTCTAAATTTATCATAGTTTTATGAATTAAAATTTCTAGATACTTTTTCTTTAAATCATTTCTTTTAACATATTGTTAGATCCTTTTTCTCTATTTGTTTTAATTTATCAGGTTTTTTCCTGTAAATCTATCAAATCTTTATCCCATTGATTTTTCTTATAAGCATACCAGTTCTTTATTTTATCATTCAAATACAGTTTTAGAGTAAACCCGTGCATAAATTTCAGAAATGCCATCAGTATAATTAAATTCAGTAAAGGACCTCATGTCTCTGTTAAAAATTCTTTAAAATCTTTTAATTTGGTTATGTAGGCTGGTATCCTTTTGGGTGGCCGCAGTGATACAGCGGTTAGCATTGCCACCTCACAGCAAGAGGCTGTCTGGTTCGATCCTCAGTTGAGGTGCCTACTGTGCAAAGTCTGCATGTCCTCTCTGTGGTCTGTGGGTTTCCTCCGGTTGCTCTAGTTTGCTCCCACATCCCAAAGACATGCTGAAGGTGGATTGGATACTCTAAAGTGGCCGTAGGCGTGAGTGCATGCATGTGTATGTGCCTTCTGTGGAAGGTTGGGCACCAGGCTGGCAACTTGACATCATAAAGCTCCACTGCCAATCATGAGTGGACAGGTGATCCACTGTGGTGACCCCTAACCGGGAAAAGCCAAAAGAAGTAGAAGAAGGCTGGTATCCTTTTAATAGAAATGTTGCTATTAGCATTTAATAGAAGTTCAAATGTTATGGCATTATGATCCAATAGTGGACATGTGAAAACTTTTACTTTACTTAATCTAGATGTTAAGTTATTAGAGAGGTATACCCTATCAGTTTTTGACTGTTATGTCTGTGAGAGAAAGGAGTATAGAAAGGAGAATTGGAATCTGATAATTTGTTAATATCTTTCATCTGAAATGAATCTACAGTTTTATTTTAAAGCTTTAGCCACTGTAGATATTCTTTGTTTTCTAGTAGTATTAGAATCTTCATAATCTAAAATACAGTTGAAATCACCAGCCATAATTACACTGCTTTTTAAGATTTGTATTGTTTGTTCTAATTGATGATTAATTGTTTTGTCACCAATATCCAGTAAACATTAATAAAAGTGTATATTTTCCCTTTTATTTCCATTGTTAATGAACAAATCATGTCTTTATCATCATTATATGTGTTTAATATTTTAAGTATGGGTAAAGAGTTTTACTATAAGGTAACAACCCCTCTTTTCCTGTTTGTAATGAGAACTACTTAATACAGTAGAATATTTAGTATTACATCTATTTAAATCATCTTATAATAAATGTGTCTCTTGTAAAAAAACAATTTGTGAAGCAAACAGAATAAGAAATGTTTACTTTTTACTCCTCTTGCAACTATTGTTGAAATCATTAATGTTTATGGATATACATTTTAATTGAGCCATTTACTAGCTATTGACATGTGAAGGAATAAGTGACAGTCTAACTCTCAAATGAAATATTAATATAATATCACATTTATAAGTTTTAAACTGCTTATTGACAATATGAACTCGACTTACACTATTTTTAAGAAATACAAGCAAATTAACCAGGGTAGTAGACACCAAGAAAAGAAGAAAAATGGTATTATCTTTTAAACAAAGGATTTTTTTAACCTTCCCTCCCTTCATGGAGTCCAGAACTCATAGTTTGAATAGAAAAACATCCAAACTAATCTACCCATCAATTCATGATAAGACACACAGTCTAAGACAAACTCTGCTATTCAGAGAAAATATTATAAACTGCCAACAATGGTGCCACACTTACATAATAGGCATTTCTATTTTTAAATCTGAATAAAAACATTATAATTTATAGCTTTATCAAAAAGGACTAGTCTTAAGACTAGAACATTATATCAGTAAAATCATTAAAATGACAGCTGATGTCGTATAACTACCAGTTAGTTATAAGTATACTAAGGATTATTAGAAAATATTTACACCAAAAAAAACCCAGCAAACAATATCCAACCATGGAATGTTCATTATAGTTTAACTTAGCTCTCCAAAAACAATTGATTACTGTAAGCATTGGATACATTAACATATTTAATAACCCATGTTTGCTAATCTTATTCTGGCAGAGCAATGTTGCATTCATATTTGCACATTGGATATCCAGTCTGATTACCTGTTATATACATTCCCTCAATACCATTTCACAAACAAAGCCATGAGATGACTAGAGAATGTTACATTTGAATGAAGGCTTTAGTAAAATTTGATATACATGTATTATGGATACATTTATGAAACTAAATATTTACTCCTGCATTAATCGTTAGATCAGTCAACTGGTACACTATAAGAAACCATACAGTGAAAGTTGAAGGAACAACTGCCTAGTGAACAAGATGCCACCAATTCTGTACCACAGTGCCACTCCTACACTTCCTCTTCTTCAGCATCTACTTAAAAAAGAAAAAACAAAATTATGCCAATGACTACAACATGGGGGGTGGCTGTTGTAAACATATTTCTACTCCATCAGGAGCTTTATCAGACCAAAATCTGTTTTAATGACTGTCTACTCACTAAAAAAATAATATTTATTCTCATCATTTTCATGACATCTAGAGATACTAATTAATTCCATAAAATAATAATCTCCCCTAAAGTTGCAGTTCATCATGTGAAATCAAAGTACATATGCAGAAATGAGTTATCTTTTGACTACTACATATAATTAGAAATCATTCAATTTAACACAATTAGATTCAAGGATCACCTCTCTGGATATAAGAAATGTCCATCATTAGTCCTGTTATTTAATATAATGCCCCATCCTGCAAATACTTCTCAGCTACCTCCTTTATTTTCAATGCCAAAAATTCCTAAGTCTAAAAACTGATGGACTAAGCACCATAAGTAATGCAGATGGACTAAAGCTCAATCTTTTTATTAGCTATTTTAGATGCATATAGGTTTCTAAATGAAGAACATGCCTAGCCTTCTATGTTAAGAAAGACTTTCTGATTTCTTCTACATTCATAACAGGTACATTACCCTAAATATTTTATTAAGTGACAAATCATAGCATAATTTCCTTGTCATACTATTTCTACCTCAGCATAGTAAACATTCCTGTACATCAGACAAAATAAAACAGAATTAATTTAAACCACTCTGTAAAGTATAATTTCAAACAATTTCTTAATAATGGCTTTAATATTCTGTACTTCCATGAGCTCCATATAATATTGCAAAATGCCAGGCATAACAGCTCACTTAAACAACTCTCAACTATGTCAATGCTTAAATAACTATAGCAATCTTACATTGACTGAGGCACAAAAGTAACAGCAAATGAATATTCATGCACTTTAAATAATCTGTTTAACACTCCAGAAATATCTTTGTTGTAACCACTGTTACCTGCAGTGAAGCTAAATAATAAAATTATGGATATATAAGTGTTTGAAAAGTTACCAATATTATAGGCAGTGAAACTAAGTAATACATTATGAATATATTAGTAATTTAAACAAAAGTGGAGAAATTAATTATATCACTTTAAATCAGTAGCTCAAATTCCTGTCCCTTAATGCTTGATGTCAGATATAGCCATAGCATTGATGTTTAGCTCTGAGCTTTCTGCCTTTAACAAGCTTGCACAGCAAGCATGAAAATCAAATTAAAGACAAAACAAAAAAAGCTTCACCTTACCCAATTGCAAATGCTCCAGCCCTAACTGACCCCAAAACACCAACAGATCAACATCTGTGCTTGCTGAAACTGCAATCTGAACTACAATCTGAACTGCCATCACAATCAGTATAAACAAATACAGAACAAAGTTAAGACCAGCTGAAATCTTAATTAAGACTGTCAGAACTATAAAAAAAATCCAAAAACAAATAATTGGTTGCTTTTAGAAATGTTTTAATACTTAAAGACTGTCATGGTTACGTGAAGTTTGTCTGATGAAGGGTTTTTTAACCTGAAAGCCCTTACATTTTATAATAAAAGATTATGGCCAGTTTGGACTCTGTTTTGTTTGTTTTTGGATTTGTTCTTACAAGAGGTTAAAAAGGAGTCTTTAAGGGAAGCCAAGAGGTTTGAGTTTAACTATCAAAAGAAGAAAATGTCAACCAAGCAACTCCATTCAATCTACACACACATAAACAATGACCACAAATATTTTAAAGTAATTATCTCACTTAAAGTACTACACCCACCACTATGCCTCCTGTTTCTGTATCAACAAACATAAAAATTATTAAACAGAGACTAAGAAACTTGAAACACCCTCATCTCCCTGGCTCTTACAACATAGCATCATATCAAATAAAACATTAAAGGATACACGCAAATCACATTTAGTAAGTCATTTTGACTGTAGCTTGTCAGATCATAAAAACCAGCATGACAGTAATAAAAAATAAAGATTAAAGGACTAGGTGGATTGCACACTCCAAATTGGCCCTAGGTGTGAGTGTGTGCGTGTGTGTGCCTTCTATGGAAGGTTGGGCACCGGGCTGGCAACTTGACACTGTAAAACTCCACTGCCAATCATGATCGGGCAGATGATCTGCTGTGGCGACCCCTAACCAGGAAAAGCCAAAAGAAGAAGTCACTATGAAACTTATTGCATTTATTAATAAAATGCACTACTCTAAAATATTACACTACAAATACTATGGACCACTATGAGGAAACAACAGTATAATGACTCTAATTAAAAACTAGTTAAGGAAACTTCTATGAAAACCAGGCAACATTAATAAATATTTATTTAATCTAATTAATTATGTATTTCTCAAACTTATTAGTAAAGGTATATTAAATATGTTTATAGCTAGGTTGATTATTGACTTTAATCTAAAAAGGAGTATATGAGAAAGTATTTACCATGTTTAAGACTGCATCCCAGCTTCTTTTTTCTTTTACTTTCCATTTTCCCTTTCCTCCAGATTATAACTATATTAAGCAAGGATCATTGGAAATTAATATTCAGTTAATAAAATGTAAGCCTTACATATTAGATTCAGTGCCCAAGTAAATAATATTTTTTCTTTCAATTTTTTCTTTCTTTCATTAATCTTCCAATAATTTCTTTCAGCTTGTCATTTCAATGAGATGTTATACCATTCCATATCTTCTATTATTTTTTTTTTGTTTGTTTTTAGAAACGTCATAGCATTGGCAAATCCATCAAAGCTTTTAGTATCACTTGGTAGAAATGTTTTGAGTCTGGCTGGGAAAAGTAAATGTACCTTTATCTTTCTCTTCTTTAATTCCTTAACTAGGGGAAGAAAGCTTTTTCTCTTAGTCATCACCACAGCTGAGTAATCATTGTCAAATCTTATTATTTTATAATTTAACTTGAGAGGACACTTAGATCATGGTGTCTTCAGGTTCAATTCTTATCTTGAGAAAAGAAGAATCTCACTATAGTAGGTCTCAGAAATGAATTAGTTTTAGATCAAAAAGGTGCAGCCAAAGACTTATGAACTCTTTCAGTTCAAAATGACATTGTTTCTGGTAGATCAAGAACTTTAGGGAGCCAGGATGTTAAGAAGTTAGTCTTATTTTCACATTCAATCTTCTCAGGTAAACCAAAAAATGTGAATGTTATTTATCTGAATCTATTCTCTAAGTCATCTATCTTTGTCAAGAGTAGAGTGTTCTGCTTTAATAAAAAATCAGCATTCTTCTAATCTCCCTTCCATGTCATTTAGAGCTGTTTCCATTGCTGATATTTGAATATTTTGCTGGTTAAGTCTCTTGTACTTGTTCCATCTGCTTTGAACATTTTCCTTAAAATTGTCCAGTTTATATATTTTATCCACTTTCAATGAAAATTCTTGGATGTTAGTTAAAACATCCTGAAAGTCTTTCTTCATAGATAACTCCTGTGCACTTGTCTTAGTGTGACACATTATGAAATCTGACTGAAAACTTTTTCTCAGTCCAAGTTTGACAGGAAAGTAATAATGTTTATATATATAATTTGAAGAAGTTAACCTTCAGAACAACTTAAGGTAGTAGTTTAAAAAAAGCTGAACAGGATAACTTAAAAGTAAAATTTCCTGTCAGAAAATATATAAAAATAGCAGAGCTCAGAAAAACTGCTGCTAGCCTGCCAACATCCTGGCCATGCCCCCTGAGCACCCCTTTTTTACTTTCAAATATTTGATTGTATTTCCAATAATATAATATGGTTTAAAACAGCAATAAGAACTAGCAGGATATATAACTTAATCAATCCAATATGATCAATAAAATAAGAAAGAAGATGAAAATGTATAATAATGCACTAATAAAAAATAACATAAAATGGCATAAATATTTATAAAGGTGTCTAGCAAGAATACATAAGACATTTGATTTATACTGATCATCAGACTTGCTAAGATGAGTTGTAGTCAGTTTTCTATAATATTTCAATTACTGTCAACCATAAATTATAGTATGAAGTGATTCTGTCAGTTCTGAGCTTTAAGGTAACAATTTCCATATGAACAACTGATAATGTCAGATTCTTTAATTCATTGAAGGAAGGAGAAGCTTCACTTTTCCATTTGATAGTGATAATCTTTTGACCTATGGCTAATAAAGTCCAAATAAATATTTTTTTTTTCCTGGGAACACATTTGGAGATAGGAGAATTTAATTATACTAATGATTTTATTAACTGAAATTTATCATTGAAGGCAGTCTGCAAAAATAATTAATTTTCCCCAGTATCTATTAAGAAGTTTACAATCATAGAATATATGACTTAAATTTTAATTTACATCTCCAACATTCATTTTCATTTCCAAAAGTCAATGCTAATTTATGAGGCATAAAAAAACTTTCTGTGAATAAATTTCAAAGAAAACAATTGCCAGTGTAATAATAATCTACTTTGTTTAAAATATGTAAGTATAAGTTTTTTTATTATTGTCTGTTGGAGGATAGTCATAAACTAGTGTAAAATAGTCTCAATAATTATTTTTATGATATATTTTTGTATTCTTGGTGATTCTGTATATTTTAGACAGATAACCATTTCTTTGTACTGATTGATTCGATATAAGTATAAGAAATTCAATAAAGTTTGATATCTCCTAACTGATAATTGCATTAACTCCCACTTACTTATACCATATTGTTTTAAGGCTTGTAAGGCTAAACACAAATCATTTACTATAGGGTCTATATTACAATGTCAAACTCACAGGAGTCTGAACGTTGTAATATCAAACCCATATGTTCAAAATACGGAAATAGTGAAGCCGCGAAACACTGATTTATTTTCCCAGGGGAAAAAATTGGTGAGCCATTTTGGTGGCTTTGCTATTTCCTCCACTGTGGTGTGATCTCGGAGTTGGTATATTTAAGTAGGGGGGTGTGGGAGGGGCTAAGTTTAAAATGTAATTTTTTTTGTAACGAAAGGGATAAATTGCTGCTCTGTGTGTTTATACTTTTTGGGTTTTAAACTTAATGGTTCGATATTACATCGTTCGAACTCCTGTGAGTTCGATGATGTCATATAGGCCCTTTACTATATTATATTTACTCATTATTTGATTAATAGAAATAACTTTTCCAGAATCTGTTAGCTGATGTCAAAAGATTATGTTTGTTGCTTTAAACATATTCATTTTGCTAATGTCAAAGGTGTCAATATTATTATATGTATAAGCAATAGGGAAAAGCAAGAAAGACCACACCTTAATATTAAGGTTCTTGTTCAAATAATTCTTAAATATAGATAAAGTGTTAGTGATCTACTGGGATAAGATTTGTTTGGTTTTATTCTCTAAAATATAGGGGTCTATATTAGAACACCGAACTTTCAAAATTTTGAGTGTTCTAATATCTAACCCTATTAATCAAAAATTTAAAACATCGAACATACAGACAACACAAGCACACCAAACAAACAGCAATCCACACACATACACCTAAACTCTTACACCTAACCCTACACTAAACTATACATACACCACTAACTATCCACTTACCTTAATCCAAACCCTAACCCTAAGATCTGTCACTATTGCACTGTCACCTCACCTGCACCCTAACCCTAACTCACCTACCCCGCCCTAACCCTCACATCCACGCAATCGCACACTTACCTTACCCGCACCCTAACGCTAACTCACCTACCCCGCCCTAACCCTCACATCCACATAATCACACACTTACCAGAACCCGATCCGTAACTTTCCACCACAGTGCTGAAAATACCGAAGCTACAGAAATGGATAACTGAATTCTTTCCCTAGAAAATATTTGGTTTCTGTTTCTTCAATATTTTCAGCGTTCACTGAAAATGGGTTGATATTAGAACACTAGAAATTTTGAAAGTTCGGTGTTCTAATATAGATACTGTATAGTCTCTTGTCATCCAACAGAAGCTTGTAAAGAATGATTATCAGTTAAAGTTAGCAAAATATCATCTGCAAACAGTTCAAGTTTCAGATCAAGACCCTTAATAAATTGTATGCCTTTGATATTAGTATCTAGTCTAACACAATTCACAAAAGGTTCAGTTAACAAAGCAAATAACAATGGAGACAAGGGGCAACTTTGTTTGGTTCCTTTAATAAACTGTAACAGGATTAGACCCGTGGGACTCTAACTTAACATAGGCTAAAGAATTTGCGTATAATGATTTAATTAAACTAGAAAAGGTTTTGGTGATCTATATGCATCCAAAACCAAAAGTTAATAATTGCAATTCACTGAATCAAAGGCACTGTTATTATTTAAACTGACAATGGTCAGACCTTTCTGCTGAAATGTAATATGAGCAGTTAATGTAAGAATTATTTTAATATTCTCATATGTATTTCTCCATTTTATGAAACTTGTTTGATCTTTATGTATTACAAGACAAAGAAGGTATTTTATTCTACTAGCATATATTGCCATGAACATTTTATAGTCTACACTTAACAAGGATATAGGCATATATGAAGAACATATTTTTGTCTTTACCAGACTTTAGAATCAGGAATATTAAAGAATATTTCCATGAAGGGGGTATGTTTGTGTTTTCTTTAACTAAAGTGTAGACATTTAAGAACAAAACTAAGGTTTCCTCTGTCAATAACTTGTACATTTCAGGTAATATGTTATCAATATCTGGAGCTTTATTTGATTTCAGTTTATTAATTTGTGACTTCATTTCTGTCATTGTAACTGGTTTATCTAGAACCTTTATTTACTCCTGAGTTAGTTTGTTACCAATATGTTTACTAATGAATAGTTTTACATTATTAAATGTCATTTCTGAATTTGATAAGTTAAGTATATTGAAATGAGCCCTAAACGCTTCCAAAATACTAGATAAGTCTGTAGTTTTTTTTTTATTGTGTCTGAAATTCAAAGTTTTTTATTTGATTAGATTTAATAATTTTCTTTGTACTTTTGGCTATGTTTCTCTGATTAGTAGGGCTCACAGAATAAGAATATACCTTAATTTCTCCGGATTAATCATAGTTTTCTGAAGAAGTATTTCAAAATATTTGTTTGTTTATTCAAGTTTTGTTTTTAAATCAATGTTTCCTTCTTGTATTTCTAGCTTAAATTTATCAACTCTCATATGCAATTGTAATATATCTTTGCCCCATTGTTTATTCTTTTTAATAAACCAAGATATAATCCTACCATAAATGTAAGACTTTAAAGAGTCCCATATAAATATTTCAGATATATCATAAGTAATATTTATATCTAGAAAGGTCTTTGTCTCACTTACATAATTTTTTTTTAATCTTTTGAGTTAGTTTTACGTGAAAGTATTTTGGTAGCATGCAGAGTATGTGTTGGAACAGTTTCTAAATTAAATATAATTGCATTGTGATCAGACAATGGGCATGTGATAACTTTAACATTATCTAATGTTGTTGTTATGTCATTTGAAAGATATAATACTCTATCTACTATAGAATGAATCTCATGTCAGTGTGAATAGTGTGTAAAAAATGATGAATCTGGCTCTGCAAAATCATTAATGTCTTTAATAAAAGTTGTATCAATACATTTCAGAAGTACCCTTGAGGTGGCAATTTGTATCAGTATCATTATCATCCACAATGCAATTAAAATCACCCACCAGTATTATAGTCCCTTTAGTATAGTGAATAATGCCTTCATACTGATGTTTAACTGCTTTAGCCCCCGTTCAAGGTATCCAATAGAAATTAATGTATAAATATTTTTTTTTATTTCTAGAGACACTAAACAAAACATACCCGACAAATCATAGAATGCATAAATAATTCTGGGTGATAAAATGGAATTTCTCAATAGGATTGCAACTCCCCTTTTCTTCTGCTTATAATGAGAGCTTACTAATACTGAGTAATTATTAGAATTAATCTGTTTATATCCTCTTTCAAAATGTGTTTTTCTTGAAGAAAAACTACTTGAGGTTTATATAAATTAAGATATTTAAATAAACTTCTCCTTTTAACATTATTGTGTAGTCCATTAATGTTAATAGATAAACACTTCATACTCATATTATGCTATGGATTTTGAACAGCCTTAGATATTCATAGTTGCAGAAAATTATATATGAGTTTAGAGAAAATGCTAAATATTCATGTAGTACAGTAATATAAATAATCTTGGCAGTCACCAAACAGTAGTAACTTAAACACAAAAATCCAGTGTACTGATTAATCAAATCAACACCCAACATGATGATGTATAAAACCCCATACCTGGATAGAAATACCATCCAAGCAATCACTCTAATTATGCCTACTATCTGAAAATGAGGCCCTATCTTTCTAAGAGACATTAGATGAATTAAGACAATTACATCACTATATAATGTAAGGTCAGCATACATTGAGTCCGCTATTATACTTTCAAATAATAAAATAAATCATGTAAACTTAAACACAAAAATCTAGTGTACTGATTAATCAAATCAACACCCAACAAGATGATGTATAAAACCCCATACTTGGATAGAAATACCATCCAAGCAATCACTCTAATTATGACTACTATCTGAAAATGAGGCCTTATCTTTCTAAGAGACATTAGATGTATTAAGACAATTACATCACTATATAATGTAAGTTCAGCATACATTGAGTCCACTATTATACTTTCAAATAATAAAATAAATCATGTAATTAAGTCTGTGGACATTTTTAAAAGAGAAAAGGTAAGCATTTATATCCTAAATACTTGAAAAAGTACATGACGTTTTTGCATAGAACAAGCTATATTTGATGCTAAGATTAACATTTTGACCTTGCATTCAAAGTATGCAAGCATAGTGTAAATGGGTCCAAGATAACAAGACCATAAGAACTTCAGTGCAATTTAACATGCTCTTAATATTGAACAATACTGTCTAAAATAGTAAACTTCTTATAAGTTCTTCTTCTTCTTTTGGCTTTTCCCGGTTAGGGGTCGCCACAGCGGATCACCTGACTGCTCATGATTGGCAGTGGAGTTTTACAGTGTCGAGTTACCACCCTGGCACCCAACCTTCCACAGAAGGTACACACACACACACACACATACACACACACACACACACACACACACACACACACACACACACACACACGCACACGCACTCACACCTAGGGCCAATTTAGAGTGTCCAATCCACCTGCAGCATGTCTTTAGGATGTGGGAGGAAACCAGAGCACCTGGAGGAAACCCACATGATGACAGGGAGGGCATGCAGACTCCACACAGAAGGCACCCCAGCTGAGGATCGAACCGGAGAACCTCTTGCTGTGAGGAGACAATGCTAATCACTGCACCACTGTGGCCGCCTCAAACTTATTATAAGTTAATTTTATAATTAAGTGCTGAATAGCTCTAAGCACCTTATACCAAACAGAAAGAAGCAATGCTACTTTGAAATGTATAAACTAGTAACTGTCAGTTGAAATCCTAACAACTGTGCTGTTGACATAAAATATAACTAATTTAAAAACTTATATGGAGTTTTTATTTATTTTCTTTGCTTCCGGTTCTGTAAAATAGTATTTAGAAGTTAACTTAATTATTCTTTAACTAAATTAATTTGATAAATCATTTTCAAAGCTTAGATGCTTCTGGATTAGAACAGCAAGTTAATGGCACAGATATTACCTTTAACCTTGAGGTTTATATTATTACAAGTGCATCTAAAACATCTGGAGTAGTTCACACTGCTGTGACTGTGTAGTACTGTTCTGAAAGAGACTTACAAGACCAGAAGTGTCTTGTGAGCTTGACAGGAGTCAGAGGAGCTGTAAGTAGTATGTCTCAAGCATGAGATCGTAGAATCATAGGAGATTACTAGGTTATCGACCCAGAGGTCATTTTAAGCCTAGCCGTTTCAACCCAATGTATGATAAGGGGTTCAGTTCTACCACAGGCATTCTGAGTAAAAGGGAAAAAAAATGCTGGGAATTTTAAATGCAGATAACTTAGAGTAACTTTTTGAACACTCCGCAACCACTCAGTTTAACCACTTTGTAAAAAAAAATCCTATGTTGAAGAAAATGATACTTGTAATGAAATAATAAAGAAATAAGCTTTATAAAGAAATGCATTAGCCTTATGTAGATTACCAGAGATAAGCAAATATTCACGCTGCATGCTTGCAATTAGAACTTTTGTTTAAATAGCAGTGAAATTAGTAGATATACTCTGAGGTTGTTTCATAGTAAATAAATTTAATCAAAACTTTCAATATTTATTGCTACTTACTAAGTAGGAGTAGGAGCTCTGGTACTGCTAGATAGTAAGTATATATTATAAAATAAATATGTTTGATCAAAAAAAGTTTTTATTTTATCTTTTTTCTTGATGTCCTGAAGGATAAATTTCTTTTGTTTGGCATTCAGTAGTAACATTTATTATACATTGTGTTTAAATTAAGGCTTCTAAAAGGAAAGCAACATCAGGTTAAAATTATTTATTTATTTTATTTATTTATTTGTATTTTTTTATTGGGATGGTCCACTGGGCCCATTTTCAGTGGAAACCTGGGGAGAAAAGCTCCACAATGAAATATACAATACATACAATACACAATACATACAATAAAATAGATCAACATAATGAGTACATAGCAATGCAAGATTTGCAGTAGACATTTGAATGAGCAAGGTAAAAAAATCTGGATACATTATTAGTTTACTATGGCAAGGATAAAATGGTTAGCACAATTAGAATATAACAAGTTAGGATATTTAACTTACTAAGTTAGATTCTTGCAACATAGTCTGAATAATTGACCCTTGTGAAGTCATAAGCTTAAATTTAGGTAAGCAAATATAGTAGATAGTACCAGTACTGCAGTTAAGTAAAGTAAATTGAGATAGAAAGAGTTATAACAGAGTAGTAGTTAATGAAGATGTAGGGTAGTATCAGGTTTTGGGAGGTACAGTTTTGCACATGTGCATTGCCATAGAGAGGAAAGGTGTTGTCGCAGAGATTTTTTAAAGACAACTGTATTGCTGGTAGTCCAGAGTGATGGTGGGAGGGTGTTCCATAGCTTAACAATAGCAAAAGAGTAGAGCATCTGACCAGCTGAAAGGTTTAGTTTTTCTACATACAGTAGCAGTTAACTTTCAGATTGGAGGGGTCTTGTTGGATGGTACTGAGTGAGTAGAGAAGAAAGAAAGAGCAGGGCAGTTTGATGGCTTGAATATAACTTTGTGTGCAATGGTTAATTGTAGATGTCCTTTTATTCTCATGTTGCAGAATTTTCACATGTGGGATCCTCCACCTCAGACGACTCAAATGTCCGGCTCATATACCAAGTTTAAGCCTGATTTCTGTAGAGTGCATGGGACATCATATGCAAGGGCTATAAACCATGGGCCATAAATGTGCCATCCACATGCACAGACCTCAGATCTTCTCTGCCACAGTCAAAGGTCAACTTGCTCATTCTGCTCTGAGTTTCAAAAAACTCTAAAGTTAAGTACCCCAATGGGGAACCTTCTTTATTTTTGACTGAGCTTAGGTTGCTGTTTATCTGTTGTTAGCTGATGTCATCTAGGAAGGAAAAATGGAAGTGTGGTTGGCAAATTCCACACAAAGCTATGCACGACCTCTGCTTGTTCTACTTTGGGCTGACCCACGACCATACAACCTGTAAAATCTGTCAGTCGTTTGTCCCTAAGACCTTGCACAGCCCTTAAATTATTTGTAGAGTATCAACAACTCAATTGCCTGGCTCTCAGTATGGATCCTGACCTGGCCTTTGAGCTAGAGCCACCTAAAAAAAAGGCCAAGGTCTCTAGGCCTGATACTGCACCTCTAACTTTGGATGACCCACTAGCTACCAGTCTAGGGGCTGAGGAATGTCTGAAAGAACTGTCAACTTCTGTGGGTACCATATCGGAAGCCACCCTTGTTTCTCCAGTCTACATGCCTGCAGAGTTTTCCGCAACATTGGCTTCTAATGATGTTGGAGGGAACCAGGCCCGCCCAGGCAGCCGCCTTTAGTTTCTGAAGAGGGTACCTCAGCCCCAGGCCTGATATCTGACACCAGGCCTTTGGACTGTCAGACTATTCTAAAGACTCCTTCACTCAAGAGAAAACAAAAGACCAAGCATTTGTCTGCCCCAGTGGAAGACCAGCCTGACTGGCAAGCATTCTCCCAGTCACTGGTTCAGGACTTCATGACCCTGAGGCGCCTACAGCCTCACATATTCCTGCTCTTCCTACCCTAAGTTGCAGGCATGCCTCTACCAGCTCCATCCCACCTCCTAAAACTCAAGAGGAAGACTCTTCTTCCTTTTCCTCTGATGAGTCTTCTAGTTATACTTCACAGTTGGCCTCTCCTCTGGAATACTGTGAGGACTCCATGGAAGGAGACTTCCCACCAGAACACATTACTTTTGGGGGGACAGTCTTCAAAATGAAAGAATTCTTCAAGTGGGACTTCACCCAAATGATTGAAGTTCAGAAAAGATACTTTGAGATTCTTCAGATGGAGTCCCCCTCTCTCTCTGCTAATCCACCAGTGATTCCTGCTTACTTGGATACCTTTGTTTCTGCCTGCAAGACCCCAGAATCCCAACCACCAGCCCCAAAAAAGACAGACAGGTTCTACAAAGTTCCTGATTATTACAACTATCTTATAACCCCCTCCCCCCTATGGCAGACCTAACTGTCATCACTGTGTCACTGGACAAGAAATTTAGGCAGATCTCATCCTCTTCCCTTCTACCATCAGATAAGGACAGTAAGTTGATGGACAGACTGGGAAAACAGATCTACACTTCCTCAACCCTGGCATTTAGGGTCATCAGTTACCATATGGTTAAGTATGCCCTAGATCTAGTTTCCCAGGCATCTACTCTGGTCTCCTCTATGCCTGATACCCCTATAATGCCTCATGTTGCCTCAAAACCTTCCTTAGCAGCACAGGTAGCCAGGCATTACATAAAATGCAGCTACAATGCTGCTGAAGCCTCAGCCAGATCAGCTGCATCTGCCTCTGTGTTGCACAGGTATTCCTGGCTCAGACTCCAACCTCTGCCAGATGACTTCAAGAACAAGATCCTGGAAGTCCCCTAGACAACAAATTCCTCTTTGGCAAACAATCTGTAGAACTTTTCAAAAGTTTGCAAGAAAAAAGTAAGGAAATGCAGGACTTGAAGCATCTTCTTGTATCCCCAGTTCCTAAATTCTACAGGAGCTACCCTGTTAAACCTAGCATTGTTAAAGGCACCTGCTCCTTCTTCTTCTTCTTCTTCAAATCAAAAGAAAGGGGCCAGAAAACTCGTATCCCCTAGAACTACTGCCTCCTTATCTACCCCCAGGCAGCCCTTTCAGACAGACCAAACACTGAGTGACTACATAAATATTGACCATCTCCCCCTTTCAGCCCACCTCTTTCACTATCTCCATGAGTGGCAAAAGATCACCTCAGACCACTGGGTCCTGTCAGTAGTTGAAAAAGGGTACTTTATCACCTGGTAGGACAAGCCTTTAACAAAAGGCACACCCCTCCCTCTGAAAAACCAAATCAACCTGATACCCCAGGTCATTCAGGATTTACTATCACAAGGCACCATTGAGAGGGTTCCAACAGGACAGGAGGGTCAGGGATTTTACTCCAGGCTCTTCCCGGTCCCCAAAAAGGAGGGCCCATGGAAGCCAATACTAGACCTATCATTGTTAAACCCTTTCCTATAAGTACCCTCATTCTGCATGCTATCTCTGCAAACGATTCTTCCACTTATGGAACCTGGCACCTTCATGGCCACTTTGGACCTGTAGGAGGCGTACCTCCATATCCCCATCCACCCAGACTTCTGGAGATTTCTTCATTTTGCTGTGCCATCCTTGCACTATCAATTTACTGGTGTCTGTATCACATAGTTGAACTGCAATAAGTTTGACTATGTAAATGTCGAACCCGGAAGTTTGAAATGCAATAACTTTGAACACTCAGAACAGCAATTTTTTTCCCAGGGAAAAAAATCGCTGTTTTGATACAAAACCAAAACACACACATGCACTATAAAATGTTCCTAATGTGGGGGGCTTCAGACCCTACACTCTGCAACATAGAGGGCTTTGCCCCCCACACCCCCCTACTTAAATATACCAACTCTGAGATCACACCACAGTGGAGGAAATAACAAAGCCGCAGAAACTGCACACCAAATTGTTTCCCTGGTAAAACAATTTGGTGTTCTGCGGCTTTGCTATTTTGACATTTCAAACTTTTAAGTTCAAAGTTACAGCATTCAGACACCTGTACATTCGAACTTCTAATATATAGACCCAATTTACTGCCTTGCCCTTTGGTTTGTCTACAGCACCAAGCATTTTCACAAAGTGTCTAGCCCCAGCAGTAGCCTTCTGCAGAACAAAAGACATACAGATATTCCCATACCTGGATGGCCTCCTCATCCAAACAGAAGAGGCAAGTATTCTTCAGGCACACCTGCAATTCACTATTTCTCTCCTAAGAAGACTGAGGTTTACACTGAAACTACTGAAGTCCTCCCTCACTCCACTCCAAGACCAGATCTTCATGGGTTGCAGAATAAGGACAGATTTGATGAAGACCTTCATCCGATAAAAAAAGATCATTTCTCTTACCAGCTTCTTCCAAAACTTACTCCAAGTAACCAACATCTCAGCCAGGGAATTTCTCTGTTTTCTGGGCTTAATGACAGCTACTCTCCCCATGCTGCCCCTTGTCAGGTTACACATGAGGAACTTCCAGTGGTACTTGAAGAATGTCTGCTCCCAAAACAATCATCCTCTGGATTTTCAGATGCCATTCCTGCCCTGCCTGAAAAAATAATTAGGGTGATGGATTAAACAAATAATGCAGAATCCAGGTCTCCCCCTGCTGCCCACCAAGGCAGTACAATTTATGTACACAGCACCTCAGATCTGGGTTTGGGGGCCACTATGAATGCTCTCAAGGTACAAGCTCAATGGGAGCCTTCCCTCCAGAAGAAACACATCAATGTGAGGGAAATTACTGCTTTTCTCTTAGCTCTAAAGATCTTTCTCCCACTCCTTCAGCCTGGTCCCCTACAAGTCTTCACATACAACACCACAGTCATGTGGTACATCAGCAAGTGGGGGGGGGGATCAGATCCTATTTACTTTGCAGGCTGGCCATACAAGCATAAGAGTTGGCCACACAATACAATGTAACATTGTATGTGGTCTACATGCTATCACAAGCCAACCATCAGGCAGATGCCCTCAGCATATCACAGTCTCAAAATCACGACTAGATGTTGTACAGAGATTTTTTTAGACATTGTCCACCAATGGGGCACTCCACAGATAGATCTGATTGCTTCCCCTCATAACAGACAACTGCAGCTATTCTGCTCCAGGCTCCCCTCAGCATTAACATAGAAAGTGAATGCCGTTTCAGTTTCATGGAAGGGCCTGTTTCTGTATGTTTCCCCCCTTCTCTCTCATTTGGAAGATCCTGCTGAAAATTCGTGGGAAAAGCCAGAAATCTTGCTGGTGACTCCCTATTGGCCAAGGCACCACTGGTTCCCCCTTCTTCTATATCTTGCCAAGGGCAATCACCACAAGTTGCTTTACAAGGTGGCCCTTCACACACAACAGAAAGGATCACTCAACCACCCTCATCTGTAAATTCTCAGCCTTGCCCTGTGGGGTAATAAACTCCCAATTCCTTTTAGACATCTTTACACAGAGGATGTGCTATCTGCCCTGCAGAAAGCCAGGAAACCTATCACCAGGAGATCCTATTTATCAAAATGGAAAAGGTTCTCCAGCTAGTGTCTTCAAAGGCAGCTAGGCCCCTTCCAAGCAGATGTACCTCTAGTTCTGACCTATGTGTGTGAGTTCCTAAAATCAAAACTTTCTTACTCTTCATTGAAAGTCTACTTGTCAGCCATTTCAGCCTGATTACCTATTGATCCACCCCTATTACCAAGACTGGAGGTGAAACTTTTTCTTAATGGGGTTCTCAATATCAGACCACCAAGGAAACCTATCCCTCCTTCGTGGGACCTGAGCTTTTCTCTTGAGAAACTTACCACTCCACCCTTTGAACCTGCAGTTTCTGACACTTTAAAGATATGCACCTGGAAGACTGTCTTGTTAGTAGCCCTTACTTCAGCTAGAAAAGTCTCTGAGCTGCAAGCACTAATGGCTACTCCACCTTATACTATTTTTCACAAGGACAGGGTTTCCCTTTATACTAACCCCTCCTTCATGCCCAAAGTGGTCAATGAACTGTCCCTTAACCAATCTATCCATTTATACACCTTTTTCCCTTCACCACAGAATGAAAGTGAGAGAGCTCCACTCCCTAGATGTTCACAGGCAACTGAGGTTTTATCTGGGGAAGTCTAAGGACATTAGAAATTCCAACCAGGTCTTTGTCTCATTTCACCCGAAGGCCCTGGGGAAAGGTGTATTCAAACAGACAATATCCACCTGGATACACAAAACTATATCCTTCTGTTACTCTTTCCATGGTAAAGAGTTACCCCCATACAGTTAGAGCCCACTCCACTAGAGCAGTGGCCTCTTCAGAGGCTTTTCTCAAAGGCTTGGAAACAGCCACTATCCTGGAGGCAGCCACATGGTATTCTGTTCACACTTTTACTAAGCACTACAAATTGGATAACATTTCCAGAGCTAGGGCAGGATTCACTAAAGCCATCCTGCATGGTTTCATGGAGACTGCTACCTCTTCCTCCACCCTTTTCTCTGCATGACCTGTGGTACTCTCCCACATGTGAGAATACTGCAACATGAGAATAGAAGGACATAGATTAGTTGTGTAAAATCTTACCATAACCATAGCTGTCCTTCTCTTCCATGTTGCAGTATTCCTTCCCTCACTACTACCCCCAAGAGGGGCTTTTCCATGTCTGGATGGCATCCTTCCACTATCCTTAGACGACTGAACTGACTAGGCAGTCAGATCTGAGGTCTGTGTATGTGGACATCACATTTATGGCCCACGGTTTATGGCCACTGTATGTGACATCCCATACACCCTACAGCAACCAGGCTTAAGCTTTGGTATATGAGTCATACATTCAGGTCACCTGAGGCTGAGGATCCCACATGTGAGAATACTGCAACATGAAAGAGAATGACATCTATGTTTATGGAAAGATTTTACACAACTAATCTATATGTAAGATAATGTGGGAGTTCTAGCCAGTTTAGTGGTCATAATGAGGTACAGTGGTGAGATGAGTATTTTGCATTGGTTACAAATTTAGCAATTTAATTGTACCAAGAGTCAAGTTTGGATTTCAGAGAGGACTGGATATTGGTAAGGAGAGGGGTGCCATATAGAAGAGATGGTAGCAGAAAGGAAAAATCTAGGGGTAGTGTCACATAGTGGTTGAGAAAGTATTTGTGTCTGTAGAAGATGCCCAGTTTTTGATGTGTTTTTTTGATATTGCTGTGAATATACAGGTCAAAAGCTACGTTTTCATCTATGATGACACCTAGTAGTTTTGTATTTGAGACAACCTCAATGATAGTGTTTTGTAGAGAATGAACAATGAATTTGTCCTTGTTTAGGTAGGTGTTTTTAGGGGTAAATAGCACAAGTTTAGTTTTTTGGACTTTAGGGCAAGATGATTATTGGTCATGCATTTATCAGTAGAAGTGATAGCACTTTGGGTAAGGTGCTGTAGGTCAGATGTGGAACTGGCAGTACAGATGACGGTTGAGTTTTCTGCATATTGGATGACAGTATTTTGACTAAGAGTGGTGTGGAAGTTGTTGATAAAAATGCTGAACAGAAGGGGCCCTAGTATGGACCCTTGAGGAACACCAGTGGTTGTGTTGAGGAATGGGGAGAAAGAACATTGCCCCTTGGTTGATTGTTGCCTATCTGTGAGGTAGTTTGAGAACCAATTTAGGGTGAGGGGAGAGATGTCTAAGTTAGAGAGTTTAGTGAGAAAAAGAGGGTGGGAGATGGTATCAAAGGCCTAGAAAGGTCAAGAAAGAGTGAAGACACATTTTTCCATCATCTCAGGCCCAGTTAACTGTGACCAAGGATATAAAAACTGTGGTAGTACTGTGACCTGGCTTAAAACCATGCTGACTGGGAAAAATGATTTGGTTGTGCAGCAGATTATCAAGAAGCTGTGTGTGAATGCATTAGAAACAATCAGAGACAAAATTAAAGTTTTATTTGTCCTTTATTTTTTTCTTTTTCTCTTCTGAAGTTTTCCATCCATTCTTTTCAGCAAGTCTTTTGAAAGAACCACTAGTCCAACCCATAGCTTCCAATTGGTCTAGTATGTTGTTAGTTAATAAATACTGTACAGCCAGATCCACTGAGTCAAAAGTTTTTATGTATTCAGAAGAGAAGATTTTCAGCCTAGCTGGAAATAAAAGATGCACTTTGAATTGCTTCATTTTTAATGCTTTTATCAATGAAATAAGGTTTACCTTTAAATCGTCGATCCCAATATGGGTGAAACGGCTGCTGCGACTACCGAAGTGTGAACGTCTCCAACGTTGAATTCCTCAAAAGTGAATGGCAAAACCTTGCCCCTTTTTGACCCATGGTAGCACTGGTGTGGAGGTGTGGCGCAGCCGGGAGTGTCAAAATTCAACATATTTTCAACATTTAAAATTTTTGGTGATTTTGGTTCACGTAAATGAGTCGATTAAGTGGTCGGCAGATCATGTGTGATCGACAATATAAAGGTAAACGGGAAATAATTCTCTTCTTTTAGAGTCCCCACAGGAAGAGTAATCATTATCAAATCTGATTAAATTATCTTGAAATTTAATTGGTGAGTTTGTCCAGGCAGTTTTTAACACAAGTTCTTTATCTTGGCTAGAAAAAAAATCTCACTATTATAGATTTAGGCTTGGTGATTACCTTGGCAGATGTTACTAAAGCAGTTAGAGATCTATGGGCTCTTTCAATGCCATATGAAAGAGATTTAGGTAGATTTAATACAGAGGGAATCCAAGATGTAAGGAAGTTAATCATGATGACTCCTTCATGTCTCAGGATATGTATTTTTAACAGAAAAAAGGCATAGCTATGGAAACTTCATGTGCTAATAGCTACGTCAATATGGTTTCGGCTCATTGAGAAGAACAGTTTATATTCAACAGTCATCATGCAGAATTTGTCTTATTCTACAGGAGATTTGTTGATGATGTGATATTAATTTGTGGTGGGGATGCATCAGCCTTGGGTGAGTTACTTGAGTATGTGAACACTACTACATCTTTTTTAAGGTTCACATCTTTTACAACAGTTGATGAGGTGACGTTTCTAGATGTGAAGATTGTTAAAATTGCGTTGGGCAACTTGATAACTGGGCTGTACAGGAAACCATGTGGGAAGAATGCAGTATTGCAGCACAGCAGCATGCATCCACCGCATGTGTATAATAATATTTTGAGAGGTCAGGGCTTGAGGATGTCACTTTTGAGCAAGACAGATGGAGGGTTCTTGGGTGACCTTGCGACACTCTCCAATGATTTTTTGGAGAGGGGCTACAGTCATAAAGAAGTAGAGGGGATGACGAGCGATGTTAAGGTTCTCAAGAGTGATAGAGCTGTACCATATTTTTCAGAAGACAGACATGAAGTAGGACCCACTGTGTCTAGTAGGAGGCGGACACCTCTGACTCTGTCCTATGCCAGCGATATTAGACATTAAAGATGTCATTTTTTTCCACCTGGGGTATCCTAACTTCAGATGATCGCATAAAAGAACTAGTGGGTGAGAGACCCACATTCAGTTATAAAAATAAAAAGTCTTTAAAGTGATGTCTGTGTTATAAGGATAACAGGAAGGCTGTAGTTACTAGTAAGTTTTGCTGTCATACAGACACATCACATGAGTTTAAACACCCTGTTTCTAACCAGATTTTTTCTTTTAGAGTCACTGCAAACTGTAGAACTAAGAACCTGGTTTATCTTGCCATCTGCAAAGAATGCACTAGTTTTTATTTGGGGAAGACTAACAGGGTGTTTTATGAAAGGATTGGGGAACACACTTATGCAATTAGGAAAGGTGATTTTACCAATGCCTTGGCAAAACATGTATTTGAGTCTGGCTTAACACATAGTTTTGGTTTTAAGGCTGTAGACGTTATATCTGAGGATTCAAGGGTGGGGGGTGGGGAGGTGACCTCAGGAATTTTACTGAGGAGAGAGTTGCATTGGATTTTAAAGCTGTTTGCTGACAAGAAACCTGGACTCAATGATAAGGTTTCTTTAAAGCCTGTGCTGAAGTCCAAGGATTTACCTAGATAATTACTGTCTTCATTTGATAGGTCAGTTGATTGTATTGTATATAATGTGGCTTTGTTATGTGAAATGTTTGTCTGAAGAAGCACTTTGTGCGAAAGCACTCACCTTTTTTACCTGCTATTTTGAGGTTTTATTAAAGGACTTTACTTCAGCCTTGTCACTGGGATTTCGTTCATTTTTTGCTACTTTGTTCTGTTGTTTGTGAAGGCTTCCCAGTCAAGCTCATCGGAGGTTTGTTTTTACTTTTTTGAGGTTAATGAGTAATGATAAATTTTTCAAAATAGAGACATTAAAGCATTTCTTCATTACTAGGGGCTACAATTATGATTGGTTATCCACCATCATTGGTAAAACTCATTTGTTAGGGAATGGGAAAACTAAACTTGTCCTTGGAAAGGACCAGAACATTTGTTCATTGGCCATTGAGGAGCTACACACCATAGACTAGTCTTCCAATTGGCTATAGGGGTGGTCTTCCACTCCACATCACCATTGACATGACTATCATAAGAGATATCCTCCAAAATGACTAGAAAATAATTTTAGGCAATGGGGCTGTTGTACAAATTTTAGTAGAACACCCAATTTCACCTAAAAAGGGAGAGTTCTATTTGAGCCATTCTAGAAAAACAGAATGGACTGAAAATAATTGGAGAGGGTACCTTTAGCACTTTTAAATGTGGCAAATAGAAGCAATGCCACTTTATTTTGAATACGAGTATTTTCATTAGTCATTTAAATATGAATATTTTTACATACCAAAGGTACAGTTGTGGCTTGAATGGGGTTGTTTGCTTAGCTCACTGTGATTCATGCACCTGCTTTTATGTTGGAAATACTGTTAGGAAGCTGTCTCCTAGAATTTATGAACATTCATTAGCGGTAAAAAAAGGAGACCCTTGTAATGCTATAGTGAGACATGCTTTGCAGTGTGAGAATTCTTTGTGCTACATTCTGCTGACATGAGTGACTTCTCTGGCAACTATAATGTGCTTTTAGAATGTCAGAATGGCAAATCAGATTGAATTTGAATAAATATCCTGGTTTAAATTAAATTGTCAACAAAAAAAATGCTTTTTACTAGCACAAAGAATTTAAATGTGATTGTGGAAAACTACAAGTTTATGTTTTACATTCACTAGTCTGATTTGTTACATTGATTTGTGGTGACATGTCACTTTAAAAGCTGGGAAAACGGGGATTGTATGCTTTTATCATGTGATCTGTTGGGCACCATTTTTAAACCTGATATGTGTTGCATTACATTTAACTGATGAAGTTCTTGGTGTATGAATAAAGAATGAAAACACTCATTTTAAGAACAGGTCATGGTGACTCCCTAAATTTGCTGAGTAGAACGTAACACATACAAACCTACTAACACACTATTTCTTTAAATTGACATGTTTTTGAAAACATGACCCCAGATAACATAGCCTTTTTTACAGTGCTTAATGATTTAAGAGACAAAGAAGGTAAAAGTTTAATTCTTTAATTGTCTAAAATGTTTGCCATGATGATTGTTGCAGTGGTAGCAAGCCAATGATGGTATTCTGGACTTTCCTATCGATAACAACAACCCATAACTCATTAATTGGGATCCACAGATGTTCCAAGGCCACCTAAGATATAATCTCTCCAATCTGTCCTGGTCTTCTTTGTGTTGTTTCTACCAGTGGGTCACCCTTGACTTACTTCCACTGGGAGATACCTGGTGGACATATGCACAAGGTGCCTATATCACCTTAACTTACTCCTTGCAACACAAAGGAGCAATGACTACATCCTGGCATTCTATCAGACTGCTGAGATTCAGTAAGGATAGTGAGCTTAGCTTCTTTGCAGATGAACTCTTTTCTCCCATTTGTAGCTATGGTGTCATGTTCTCAGTCACTACAAAACCTCATGACTGTGTGAGGATGAGATGAGCTAACCTCAGATTGGAAAATTGAGATTATCTTGCCATCAGAGATGGTGTAATACCTTCATTACTGCTGCTGCTGCACTAGTTCACAGGTCAGTCTTTTATTACCCTCTGACATCACTCAGCAGCAAGACTCCAGGACTAATTAATACCTGCCCACCATCAGTTAATAAGGGATCACGTTCTTGATTGCTGGAAAGTTGGACAGGAATTGTCAAAAACTCAGAGTGATGAAGTATTTAAATGTGAAAAAAAATTCTAAAGTGGACATAAAAAGCAATTTAGACTGCCTGCACTAGCTACCTCAAATTTTGTACCATGACTAAGATACACTGAAATTATGGTGTTATGTGTGGTCTGACTTTCAAGTACTTTAATGGGAAAGGTTACCCCACCCAGCTAGAAATGCAGGGGTGTAGCAGTAAATATGAAAATCAGAGGAATAGATTTGAATGAGTTAATCTTCTCCACTTGAGATAGACGCTTCCCATATACATGTGGAATTAATCCACACTTTCATGGGAAGAAGTGTGATCTCCGATTTTGTGATGTTGGTTTTCGTTTGGAAACCTTCTCACTTATTTGTGAATTACTGCAATGCACTCAGTATCATGGTTATTCATTCCCTGCAAACAAGAAGGATGCAGTTCTGAAACTGCAATTCTGATATTTTCCCATCTTTGGTTATGCTTTGATATATAGCCCATCGGAGCCAAAAACAAGAGGTGAGATAAGGCACACCCTTGCTGTATTCCAAACCCTCCCTTGAATGTGTTTAACTTAATACTGAAAATATGGACCCAATTCATAATTCTCACACACATGGACTGGGTGGTACACAGCAGTAGAACTAGAACCTTGTATTATTGTACAACTTCCACAAGACATTCCATGGTATGTGGCCATATGCATTCCCAAGTCAACAAAATAGATGTAGACAGTGTTGGTAAACATCCATGACTTCCCCAGCATCTAGGCAAGGACAAAAAGTTGAACCACTGTTGGAATATGCACTGATGTTTGTGAATCAAACTTTTTACTGATAGAATAAGCCTCCTTTTCAGCACCATAGCATTTGCTTACACACAGATGAGATGTATGATACCTGAATAAATGAAATGCCTGTCCTGTACCCCTGTTTTTTAATAGATCCATGACCCCCAGTTTACCAGCCCAGAGACAAAGCCTTTTGACCTACAGTGTCAATATTTCCTGCCTATGTTGTGTGAGGAATAATGCCTCACACTTCCTTTCCCATTCCATACAGGACAGGTCATAAAGGAGAGAAGCTAGACAAGCCTGAGGTCAAGATGATTATGTCTTAGCAAGCATTACAGTATGGTAACTAAATAAGTTTTAACGCCTATGGCAAGTACTGCATTAAGCATCACATGGTGCTAATACAAAACTAGGGAATAGTGATGTAAAGTTATTTACAGACCACACATGGTGCAGGCAAGCAATTTGGTATGGCACTGGTCCTATTATCCTGCCACATGGAAGCAAAACTGTGATGTAGACAAGATGAAATGCATTATTCTAGAATAATTACCCTGAGCAGTACTATAGTATTACATCATGCAAGTTAAGAATAATTATATGATATGATATAGCATAATAACATCAGCTAATGCAACTTGAGAGACCTCAGTATTTCATCACCAAAAATATCTCACATCTCTGTATACTTAGTTTCTCTGCTAGACTAAAGGTCCTAACCATTAACTCAGTATCATGCATACACTGGAGGGGTGATATCTTCTTAGGCTTTCGTATTATGAAAGATCCAGCAGTCTTTGAACTCTGTCACCAAAATGGAACCAGTGATAAAGCAAACACCTTCTCTAGAGACCTAAACCTATACAACTACACAAACAACACCAGACTGCATGATGGATATATAAAATGATGTATCCTTCATTTCGGGAACATACTGTCATTAACAGCCAAGTAGAATACTTCCTAGTAACCTTTTAAATCAGTCTGGATGACTGGATGGGTGGGCACAAATTTTCACCAGGGATATATGGGAAAAAACTAATTGAAGTTGGATAATGCTCATCTCCTGCCATTATTGGGTGATGTGGCTGAGTTTCTCAATGGTCTCCTTGGCTCTAATCTTAGTAAGAACTTATGAAACTATGAATTGTGTAGCTGATTTATTGTTATTTAGAAATGTATAGTGTGTATGTATGTACAAACATAGACACACACACACACACACACACACACACACACACACACACACACACACACACACACACACACACACACACACACACACACACAAACACACACACACAAGGTTATCAGACATAAAAACTATGTCACTCCTGAGAACAGTATCAAAAACAAAAAACAAAGCTTCCCATACAATATTGGTAATTCCGTGCAGGTGTATGACTGCGTATGACTTACCGTTTCTCTGTTTTTTGCCTAGGAGTGGGTGTGTATGAAAGTTGTTAACTTTTAATCTAATGTCTGGCTATACAAGTTTAAGATCCTGTGTTTAGATTTCCCTTTCTATATCAGCTGGTTATGAATGTAACTTGGGAGATGGGAGTTGAGAAGATCAAAAATTGAGAGATTATTTCATTTTGCAATACATTTCAAAACATTCCCATATGCAAACTAAACAATGACTAAATCTGTGAATATCTTTACACACAATACACATACACGTATTCAAGTATGTGCATGAGCGAACACACACATATATAAACACACTTGCTTACTCATAAATACACATATAGATTCCAAACATATTAGTTGGATGTACTTGGTCCAACAGTGTGCTATCATTATGTTCTGATGTAGGGGGACATTTGATATAATGAGTGGAGAAGACACAAATGTGTTTTATATGTATATAAATGCTTATAGACATGCCAATAATATCCTGCCTTTCTATTCTGTATACTCTATTTTTATCCAGCAGTTTTATTTTTATTTTTTCTGTTTTTTCAAAGTATTTTGTTGCTAAATGATTTCACAATATTTGGCAATGATGCAAGTGAAACACATAAGTGTGTACAGTATAATGCACTAGATATGATTTACATCATATTCCACTAATCCAGAAAGGTCTCTTTTAGCAGAAATGGCATCTGTTTTGTTTGAAAAGTAGTAAAGTTGTAGTTATATGTAGTTATTTTTTTATTTTGTTTGAAAATTAGGAAAAACCCTACAAAATGTAAAATGTTCATATAAATTATATATCCTCCATGTTGTAATTTTGTGGGGAGCCAAACATTTGCAGTTACGATCTGTGCTACCTGCCTTTAATTTAAAGAGAAGGTGTGCAGTGAGTTTTAATGCAGTTTTAATGACAGTAGCAATACCATCAACAGTAGTCCTTCCCTTAACGTTTTCAGTTACAGCACTGTGGTGATCGGTCATGCAGTTGCTGTAAATGTTTTACTCCTCTTGGCATTTTGACTTTTCCATCACTGAAATCCTAAGCTGAGTAATGTCGGCAACAGCTGGTGATTGATTAGCAGCACCGTATAGAATTCTGAGTAAATTAACGTCTGGCTTGGGCTAATGACAGAAACCTAGTGCTGTTGTCATGTGCCAGTAGAATCTCCATGCAGCTGTTCACATAGCTTAGGGCTCCTTATGACTTCACCAAGTATATCATGAATTCTAGGCCAGCTTTTCTGAGTTCATTTCTCCAGCTGCTAAACATTCAAAATGGCAACACAATTAGTAAAAGGTGTGAATCGATGATATTACGCCTTAGGTGATACAAGTGAAAAAAAGTGCACCAGTTCTATTACTTTAAGAATGAAACCTGAAAACTTCATCATTGCTTAGAAAATGCAGGTTTAAAATATAAGCAATCTGCTTTCGTTTTTGTCCATTTTTTAAGAAATGACATAATATGCAAAATGCTATTTATCACAGATAAATGCTGAACAAATGTTTTGACAGTACCCCTTTGCCTTTTTCATAGTATCAGATTGTTTTGTTTTGTCTGCAGATTTTTTCTGGATTAAGTGATGTGGCAAAGTACAAATCTGTCATTCTGATATTAAGTTAACTGACATTAACAATGGCTGACATTATTCTTGTAACTGAATTATGTTCAGATAACTTTGCAAAAATGATGATTACATGGCACTGCACTGCTTGATGGCTGTGACACGGCTCCTACCCGGAATGTCGTTTAAGGATTTAAAGCAGTTAACACGATACTATCCCTGAAGCCATACCCCCCCTTACTCTTCTTCTAACTGTCCTATACATCTTGAATCCCTCTGTCTGTTCTCTCTCCACCACCAATTGCAGTATTTCATTGCATTCATTAATACCCTTCCTCCTAAAGCAGAGCTTTTATGGACCACGGGGTTGTTAGTGCAGCCTATCGCCTATATGACTTGCTGTCACCTGTGTCCTTCCTATTCAGGATAAACCTTTCATGTTGTCTGAACATGATCCTTTGCACTCATATCACATTCACCCCATATTTTCTGGTCTCTGTTGAAAAGAGTATAAGCTGCACTCTTCTCTGGTCATATCCTCTCCTCTCCATTCTGCACATACTTCTGGTGGGGATTTTTGTCAGCTCTTTCTTGCAGTGTATTGTCTCCCCCCACATGTGGTCTGTAGAGCTACAGTAGTGAAGGTGTGGCTGTTCACACTGATAGGAGTGTGTGTCTGTGTGTGTGTGTGTGGGGGGGGGGTGCAGTTTGGTATTTGAATTATTTTCCAGTCTAAGATTAGGAAACACATTTAATGGTAAGTGGTGAAGCCATAACTGATGACTCATGTCTTGAAACCTGCACATGCAGTTCATGTATGCCATCCCAATATATTCTATTTACCTATTTGTTCTATACTATCTATCAATTTACCTTTCTATCTCTCTATATAGTTTGAATTAAAGTGTCCCGTTTATTTTAATAAGCTGTAGTAATTATATTGATTATATAAGATTTAGTAGGGTTTTAGGTTGGTTTCCTAAGTTTTTTATGAACAGAATTGCTGATGGATGGTCTTCTTATTAGTTTTGAGGTGATCTTAATGTACTTTATTGTTCTGGGTAACATTTTGGAATTATTTTTAAGTATTCGAGTGAGGGTTATGTTAGGATATCTTAGTTTTATAGTAAAACCAAAGACTCCACACCTTTAGAAGCTGAATATTTTATTCTACTGTGCAGTCCGTTCGACTAATTATCTACATTTTTTTATGTATTTCCCATTGACAATTGAAAACAAGGGCATGTTCTTTTAAAATTGTGTTTTAGGTTAATTAAGGCAAATTTCATTGGTTCTTTTGAATTTGCTGGTTACTTATATAGGGGACTTTGAATATTCTTAATTTGTTCTGAGGAAGCCTGACATTATGTTAGGTAAAAGCGCTTAACTATGGAAGCATATTTTTGTACCTTACTGTAGAGATATTTTATTGCAACTGTGAGCCTTTGGTTTATATTCTGACTGTTTTAGCTGTCAGCTGTTTTCGCTATCTGTGCTGAGTCGAATGGACTGCACAGCGGAATAAAATATTCAGCTTCTAAAGACATGGAGTCTTTGGTTTTACTGGTTTTCTGCTTGGTGATTTTTTGGTCTTCTGTTTTGGCACCATGGCCGAAGGAGTGGATAATTTGTCCATGAAAGACATACCTAGTGTCTTTAAAGACCAGTAGGACATTAATGACAATTCCCCTTTGACCAGAGGGCAATTTAACAAAATGCTCGAAATTTTAACTCAGATTGTGTCGATCCAAACCATGTTAATGAGGAAGGGAGTTTCTGGGTTGCCACATAACCAGCAGCAGCTACGTGATGTCCTCAGCGGTTTTACTTTGTCGACCAATCAGACTGGAACTGGGCAGATGAGGGAGGTGATTGCCAACATGGCGGATATGCACTCACAATCGGTGAATGCTGCTGCAGCTTGTAATTCATTCAGTAGCAGTCAAGAAATTAATTGAATGGATTTTACATTCGGGAATTGGGCTGGGAAGAGATTTAATTTCACTGAGGACAGACCCCAAGTACATGAGACATTTGACAACTTGTTAAAGTATTTTTGGGGAAACTGTTGACTTTAAAAACATTGCAGCTTGAAATAGACTATTTAACTAAATGTGTTGCAGTGGGAAGGGTACCAAAGGGGCTGCAGCTCTATAAGTACCCTAATAATGTTGAAACAAATAGTATTTTTCACAAGGAGTTATTAGAGTTATTTAATAAATTTGGACTTGAACTTTTAAAACTTATGATTAGAAACTATCAACTGCAAAGGGAGACTGTGATGAAAGAAGTTAATGTTTTACACAACAAAATCACCGTAGATTGTCCTTTCAGTGTTGAAAAAATGAAGTATAATGCTGTATTTAAAGAAATTGATTCACACTGTGATAATGTGTTAATTAGAAAGGTTAAAAAATTGCAGAGAGATTTAATGGAATACAAAGAAGAGAAAGTATAGCCACCCCCAAAGAGAGCCTTTAAGTATGGTCTAGTTGAAGGGGAGAATTTGAATGAGGAATGTAAGAATATAGAATTTCTAACAGTACCCATGCCCACCCTTTAGAAGAGCCCCGATTGAGAAAAAGCAAATGAATTGCACAAAAATAGGGACAATTCAGCAGTTACAACCAGTACAATCAAGTACAGAGGGGGGGGGGGGCAGGGGGAGAGAATGTAGCAACAACAGCAGGAATTTTATGAGGAACAACAGTCAAGGGAGAGGGCAGTATATGCAACATTGAAAGACACAAAGGCTTTGAGTGGAATTATTATTACTGAAAGGGGTAAAAAAGTTGCAAAAGTTAACTTTAATATTTTTAATTACACTGATTTTGAGATTACGAATGAACATTTTACCCTATTTACTAAAGATTTTCAGTTTGTACCTACTAGGCCCTTGGGTGTGGTAAATACCTTAGTGGATTTAAAAATGTTTTTGAGAAAGTTGAATCTAAAGTTGATATTTAAAAGGAAAAGGAGGGACAAACAGGTGTTGGTGAGAACAAGCACTTTTAATCCCCCACCTAATCCGATTTTGAAAGCTTTTGAAGAACTTGTAGAAAAAGACATAAGGAAGTTAAACATGAAAAGGGATGTGGTGAAGACCTTAACCCAGGTTGAGGAAGATTTGATAGAGGAATTATGTCAGAATAATTGCAGGATAATGAAACCTGATAAGGGGGGGGGGGGCAGGGTTGTGTTAATGTAATGATAGATTATGATGCAACGATGTTTGCGATTTTGAATGACGAGGTGAAATATAGTGTAGCATCCAAGAACGAAATAAATATCGCATACTCCATAATTCATTATTATTTAAAAGACCACCTGTTATAAGGGGCAGTGGACAAGACTTTATACAATTTTTTGTATGTAGAGAAACCATGTATTTCAATAATATTTGTAATATCCAAAACGCATAAAGGTATTGAAAATTTAGCCTTTAGATGTATAGAATCAGGGGCTGGCTCTGTAAAGAAACCTTTGGCCATATTTGTGGACCATCACTTGAAAAACTTTCTGGGATCATTAAAACACGTCACCAAGGATTCTTGGAATTTTCTAAGAAATATCGCGGGGGACAAATTCAGTAATACAGTGTATTTGGGGACAGTGGATGTTGTGGAATTATTTCCTAGCATCCCACATAATATAGGTTTTGAGTGGTTTCAGGAAGTGTTATCTGAGGTTAAGTATTTGGATGCTAATACGATTAACTTGATTACTGAATTTATGGAAACAAAATTAACAAATAATTACATGTTTTTTGATGGTGAATATTACAGGCAGTAACGTGGAGTGGCTATGGGGGTGGCTTGCGCCCCCCTATATTCCAATATATTATTGGGAAAAGAGGTATATTATGAATACTGAATGGTATAGGAATATAACTTATTATACCAGATTTCTGGATGATATTTGCTTACTTTGGCAGGGGTCCTTAGATTAATTGACCTCTTTCCTGACCTCTATTATCAAAACAGCCACATTTTTGAGATTTATGCATACAGTCTCTTTGGATGAAATAAATTATTTGGATGTGACATTATACAAGGATGCAAGGAATAATTGTTTATAGTCAAGAATATTTAGGAAACACACATTTTCCAACTCATATTTACAGTATGGGAGTGGATACCCGAATTTCCAGGAAAAGGGTATTGTGAAGGGGCAGTTGATTACAATCTCAAGAATGTGTAGTGAATCCCTGGTATTCTATCAGGAACTAGAATTTATTAAGGGACTGTTTGCACAGAGGTAATATCCAATAAATTTGATGAATGGATTAATTGATTAAGTTGTTCGAGACAGGCAAGTTAAGCATGGTCCATTGTTAGGAAAAGGTGGTGATACTGAAACAAAACATAATCACACTCAGGTAGAATATGAAAAAGCTTTTATTCATATGTTTTCTAATACTTTCCCTGAGATAGAGGGGATTATTAGCAGACATTGGGGAATTTTGAAAATACAGGATGAAATTAAGAACCTTGTACCTGATACACCCCAATTTATTAGAAGGAGGGACATGAACTTAAAGGAAAGGTTTGAAAGGGGAACGATGAACCATAATAAAGCTAAAAATAAGAAGGGTACCTAAAATGTGGGATGTGCAATCAGTGTAAGCATATTATAGATAAAGAGGAGGTGATGTTAACAGCAAGGAATTATAGAGTGAAGAGTAATGGATACTACACGTAATACTTAAGGCGTAGTTTATTTGGTAGTGTGTGAATCATGTTACAGTTTTTATGTTGGAAAGATGGAGAGGAATCTCAGAAGGAGGATGTACGAAAATACATATGATATTTCTAAAGAAGAAAAAAGTAGTGCACTTTTTAAGCATTCACAAGTATGCTCTGACTGTAAGTTTAAGTTTATGGTTATAGAACAAGTTACAGCTGATGCCCGGGGGGGGGTTGGTAATTGGGAAGCCAAACTCGAATATAGAGAATTGTTCTGGCAGATTAAGTTGGATGCTGGCAAGCCTCCAGGGTTGAATGATTATATTAGCATTAATAGTGTCCTGAACTTGAGAACAGCAAAATTATAAATGTTCCAGTTACAAGGTAATGGATTTATTGGTTGATTGTGTTGTATAAGAATAAGGATTTATTTAAATATTTTAAAAGGGGTGGAATATGTTCAAGGTATAATATGTTTATATAGTAAATTTTATATGTATTTTCTACATGTTTTTTATGTACTTCCCATTGACAACTGAAAACAAGGGCATGTTCTTTTAAAATTGTGTTTTGGGTTAATTAAGGGGACTTTGAATATTGTTAATTTGTTCTGAGGAAGCCTGACATTTTGTAAGGTAAAAGCTTATTTTTGTACCTTACTGTGGAAATATTTTATTGCAACTGTGAGCCTTTTGTTTATATTCTGACTGCTTTAGCTGTCAACTGTTTTCGCTATGTGTGCTGAGTCGAACGGACTGCACATTGGAATAAAATATTCATAGCTTCATAGGTTCATAGGTAGATACTAGGCTATCTGCCCTAGGGCATTTATAAGCCTAGCCAGAGTGTATTTGGCTTTCGCCTCCCTATTAGATTAGCCTACTGCGCCTCTGTAAAGTAGGTCACAGAAGATACCCTTTTAAGATTAGTTTACTGTGCCTCTGTCTAGCAGGGACACAGAAGAGATCCCAGGGGTGAATTTGCGATTTCCAATCCACGCGTCCAGATTTCGCTTGAAGAGGATCAGTGAGGGGCTATGTCTAACATGAATTGGGATTCTATTCCAGAGTGAGGGGAGCCTCTGGGAAATGAATCTGTCTTTCCAGCATGTCCTATTTATTTTTGTGCTGAGGTTTAGGTCCCTGGAGCGTGTAGCTCTAAGGGACTTGGATTTTTTGAGGTGGAGCATGTCCATTAATTCTGGGTTTGACATGGCTTTGTACGTCAGGCATAGATCACCTCTGAGTAGGCGGTAAGCCTCTGAGTAGGCGGTAAGCAACTGAGTAGGTGGTTAGCAGCTTCTAAAGCCATGGAATCTTTGGTTTTACTGGTTTTCTGCTTGGTGATATCTTAGTTTTATAGCTCAATTATGTTTTGGGTATATTGCAGTCATTTCTTTGAGAATCAAGTTTGTTTCACCTTTACTGTCCTTTCCATTTTGCTTTGTTTTGTTTGTCATATACTCACACAAATATGAATGTCTCTATATAAAGATAGATATTAGATATGCTGAGATGTACTGTCTGTATATATAATATATATATATATATATATATATATATATATATATATATATATATATATATATCTCTATATGCTAGCACATATGTATGTTTATATACAGGCATGTCTATGTTATTTCACCAAAATCAAAAAAGTTTTTTTTTTTTTGCATTCTTAATTTGCCAGAGGGATGTGCACCTGCCCCCAGAACTTGGCGTGTATATGTGGAGGGACTAAGCCCCTTAATTGCACTAACATGGCCAAAGTGGTAAATTAGGGTATGAAAAAAAATAAATAATAATTTTCAGTGAAATGTAAGTCACATTGTCTATTGCAACCTTTCATCTTATCTTTAATCTCATGAACATTGAACAGCCTCTGCATCAAAAGTAATAGTGTCAATAACTATCAGGTAATATCTTACCTGTTCTCATAGTTTATTCTTTTCATCCATTTTTTATATTTAGAAAATCATCAAGAGCAGAATTGTCAGTTGGATTCCATTAGGCAATTTGATTTCTAACAAATCAGCTGTGGATTTGATTTTATGCACCTGGTAAATGGGGTTCAGTGTTGGGGTAGTGGGGCTTCTTTCATCACTGAGATGCAGTGACCCTCAAGATGGGTAAAACAAGTAGAGCAGATGAGCTAACACCATAAAAGAAATAGCTTTTCTAGATTCTTCCATCTGGATGATTGACAACATTTTTGTCTCTTTTTTTCCCATAACTGTGACTTATTTCAAACCAAAGAAAAGTTGCATATATTTTGGATTAATTTTTCTAGTGGAGATGCTGACTGTACAAAAAAATCTCTATATGCTAACATTAAATTATGTGAAATTATACAACAACAGCGTTTATTTTTCATTTATTTTTAGGTTTATTAAATAGGTAGGTGTGCCTGTCAGCATACCCTTTTCAGCCATCAGCCATGACCCAGGCCAAATGCAGCAAAACTAAGTAAGGGGTTAGTAATACCATGCTGTATACTAATCAGAACAGCAATACGTAATGGATGGGTAGAAAAATTACAGCGAGTAGGAAAACAGTAGATAGACAGTGTGTCATGAGAGTTATATGACACATCATTCTAGTATTTGAGATGTACAGTCAGTAAATACAAGAGCCTTTGTCATATGCATTGTGTGCAGTGACTGTCAAGCTGTGACTAGCAATCATCTCTTAAGCAGAGGCATTTGGTATCCTTCAGCAGTTATTATTTTATTTTTTGTTTTATATACTTCCAGTATGTTTTGCTTCCTAGTTTCTCCTGGGAGTTAATTTCTGGACCCAGCTTACAAAATGTACAGTCTCCTGTTGCTATCTTGAAACAGAGTCTAATAAGTGTTCATCTCTCTCCTGACTGTCTCTCAGAGAGTAGTTTGGTTGTTTAATTTGTAGCTTGGTTCTTAGGGGTATACAATGCTCCAGTTTAAATAACATATATTTGTGATCTAAGTATCAAGGTTGCTCTCTTATTGATGGTTAACCACTTACAAGACTGGAGTATAATAAGTGTTCAGCTCTCTTCCTCACTGTAAGTCAGACAGTAGTTTGGTTGTTTAATTTGTAGCTTGGTTCTTAGAGGTAGACAATGTTCCCATTGTAATAGCCTGTAAGGTTGCTCTCTCATTCATGGTTGGTTAACCACTTACAGCATTGGAGGAGTTGACAGTGAGGAGTAGTTTGTTCTATACAAGTAGAGCCAATTGACACATCTTGTTTCTAGCAGTTTGTAATTTGAATGTGTTTCTAGTATAGTGAAGATTATTACTGGAGGCAGTACTCAGTTTTTGGTTTAAGAACGTTTCTAGCTATAGCGTTGTGAGTGGTGGGGTAAGGAGGTGGGGAAGATTAAATATAATGTTGCTTGTTGAAGAGTTTTATTAATAACATTGTCTGTATGGTTTGTTAATCACAGAGTCTGATGTGATTCCTAGATATTTTCCACTGTTACTGAAGAAGGCACATAGCCTGACATGTCAGTTATTATGAGCAGATACCTTTTCCTTGATACCATAAAAGTATTAGCCAATGTCTTCCTGCTTTCATGTTTACATACTATTACATTACCATGAAGGTAATAAAACTATTAAGCTTCTTGTTATGATGTGCATCACATTTTCACTGAAGGTGCATATTGCATGTTATTAGTGTCAGGCAAGCTATTCATAATACAAAATGCTCAAGCTAAGTGTAAAGCTGACTTAAAAGGTCTGTGTCTTTTTGCCAATTCTTATATTATATTGTATAACATATGCATTTTCCAGTGTCTCAGTATTACAGGTCATTTTATTAATTTCTTAACTGGATAAACACATTAGGCACAACTACTTATTTTCAGTGGTAATGACAGAGTGCTTTCAGAGTAAGTAACTGGCAAAAGAGTTACACAGTTCACAAGGGGAAAGTGAAAGAATCAAACCCTGGACAACAGGATGAAGCTTGATATGTAACATCAGAACAAAATCTATAAAACCATCTTTACTGCTTTGAGGCTGCATTTTGATATAGATCTTAATCCTTCACACTCTTTTTGTTTTTCTGATGCTTGGACATCATAAAGATTATTCAATTTCAAGCAGATTCCTCAACACTAAGCTTCAGAAGGGTTAAAGTCATGCAATCATCTGCAGTCTCTTTTCCATTTTTGTTATTTTGCGATCTGACTAAACTTTACAGAAGTATATTTTCCTCACCTTAACATCTATATTAGGAAAACTAATCATGAAAGTTTATGATTAAACCTAGCACGCGGAAAACATAATTTTCCTTTTCCAGCTGAAAGATTCACTGTGATAATGTAGACACATCTTACTATGACAAAAAAGTTGTAAGGTGAACTGAATTTTTACCTACTAGATATGAAAAGAGTTAGTAGCCTGTAAGAAACATTGCACTGAAATACACTGAAATAATTATTAACTAATGTATGTTTACTTAGCATACCTCTTGGCACCTCCTTACAGAAGAGGGAAGTTGTTTAGATTACAGTGCCCTTTGAACTTAACTTACTATACTAGCAGTTATGTTATTGATTGTGATGGCTGAATTAATAGCTGCATTGAACTCTAGAAGGAATGCAGACTAATAAAAGCCATTCATGGAAGTGACGTCAGAGCTCGACTTTGGGATAGTACAGCTTGAGTGAGTACTTTTATAAATATCTCCTGTCTGAATATCATTTGATAAAGCACAGAGATAAAGAAACATTTTAGGAATGCAGTCAGCTGAGAAGTGGAGAATCATTTTGCAGCTCTGTTAATTAACATAGTTTGCAGATGTGCTGCTATAGTCAGTAATATGTAGTCTGTAACTGTGTCCGGTTAATATATTTCTATGAGATAGCTATACTTTACCTGGAATGACTTTTGGAATTTTGCAGTTTATCTGGTAGCTGGCAACTGCACTTTTGGAAGATTTGTTTCACGCCCAGGCTGTTTATTACAATCTGGCGTATTGTGGTTTGTTATGTAACAGACACAGATGCTCAGGCTCTTTGTGGTGAATGTTTTAATAAGCAAGGTACATTTTTCATTGCTGTAGGAATGGACACATTTTCAAGGGAAGGGACATTCAGTTATTATCATTAGTTTCATGGAGTCTCAAATATTTTTTAATTATTTTTTCAACATTTAATGTATATGTTAATAAGCTTCTTTCAGCTTGTTACTACATTGTTACATTAAGAATCGGTTACTAAATGATGTTTAAATTTATTATTGTCAGGATCAGCCTGGGATGAGCCAAGGATCAGCCTGCAATATTTTGTTGATTTGAAGTACTTCATAGTTTTAACTTTTATTAAGTGACAGTTGTGTACAGCATTGGAAACTATGCATGTTTCTTTTCTATTTTTTCATATCTGCCAAGTGTGGTTTGCTTCTTTTCCACAGTGAAATGTTTAGGTATCAGGGTAGCAGATTTCAGATCTGGTTTCAGTACTGTGATATGTCTCTAACAATACTCTATCAAATCCATGATTCTTTCAACAGTATTACCAAAACTGTGAACACTAGAGGATCTGTTGATTCAACTCCTTTAAGCATGCTTAAATACAATGCGTCTTACTGAAAAGACTGGCTTTAAAAGATGTATACAATTTCTATGCAATTACTTTACCCATAGCATTTTACTACTTATAAAGAAGTCAAACAGATTTTGGGCTGTTTATTTTTCAGCACTGTTGTACATTTATCTATTGTTCATCCTTACATTTAGAGACAGGTTGAAGAATGACAAATAAGAGAGTTTTACACAGATCCACTGTTAATACTTGCGTAATTTATCTGCATGGCTGTCCATTTGGCAATTTGTATGGCACATCCTAAAGAATTTTTTTTCCATTAATTCCTCTGTAGTTAGTTTAAAAAAACAAGAACTGCATAGTTCTAGTACCTTTAACACTAATTTATTACTCTTTTTCATGCCAATAAAATTTGTTAAATGCACTGGTTAGTGTTATACTCTACTACTAGTTTGACTTAAAACTGTTCATTTACACTGGTCAAGAAAAGCACACAAATCTAGGTGAAATACTGACCATATATACCAAATAGCAGTTAAATAATCTGAAATACTGATACCACATATACCAAATAGTGGTTAAATAATCTGAAATACTGATACCACATATACCAAATATTGGTTAAATAATATGACATAGTGATACCATGTATACCAAACAGTGGCTAAGTAATTTGAAATATTGATACCACTATACCAAATAGCGGATAAATAATCTGAAATACTGCTACCACATATACCAAATAGTGGTTAAATAATCTGAAATACTGATACCACATATATCAAATAGTGGTTAAATAATCTGAAATGCTGATACCACATATACCAAATAGTGGTTAAATAATGTGAAATACAGATACCACATATACCACATAGCGGTTAAATAATCTGAAATACAGATACCATATATACCAAATAGTGGTTAAATAATTTGAAGTACTGATATCACATTTATAAAACAGTGGTTTAATAATCAGCAGACAAATCTTTCCAACATCTATGTTGGGCAAGATGATAGCTAAGTACTTAAAATGGCTACCTACCAGCTCCATGGTCTGGGGTTTGATCCTGACCTCTAGTTATTGTCTATGCAGAGTTTGTTATCCATATGTCTGTGTGTGTTTTCTCAAGTTTCTGGCCACTGTAAACTATTCACATATATTGCACGGGCCTTGTGAAATGAGTTATAGTGGAAAAGGGTCCATAATGAATATTTCACTTACCTGGTAAACAAATTAAGAAATTAAGTTAAATTCTATAAGAAGCAGCAAATATATACAATGATAGAAATTAGAGGCTGCATCACTTATTAAAACCTGCAGATTTCTGGTTAGATTCTTACATATCTCTAAGACCTGTAACATGCAATGGCGCTAACATTATATTAATGACTCTCTTTGGACTAATTATTTGTTACTGTACATGTAAATGTTGTAATGTAAACATATAAGTGCAGACTGAAACTTCTTGCATTCTAGTTGTATATTTCCAACATCTCATTAATCAGATTATTATAACTTCCTCTAAGCTATTTTATAATGTATTTAATTTTATAAGATAATTTACCATTGCAATCCCTAGCCTGCACACTTGACATGAATAACAAAAGCTACAGATTTAGAAATTATAACATTTCTTTTCAGAGCTTTACTAATAAATCCAGGTTAATAATGGCTTACACAAACTGACATTTTGTTCTGAACGTGCTATGCTGCAGATGACCCAGGGTCAGGTGGTAGCTGAAGTGCTACCGGAGCTTACTGACAGTGGATGTGAGTGAGTGGCCAGTACAAAGCCTGCACATTCTGTGGGAGGACATCGCCGAAATCCTTCTACAAGACCTCTTTGTGGATGGAAGGCCCTAGACTGCAGCACATATACCAAAGCTTTAGATGTGGAATCTGGTACCAGCTCTATTTGGTGTTGTGTCTCTACAGTCAGGGAAAAAACTGTCAGTGTACTGACACTAAACGATTGTAATTATGTCACTTAATCAACATTTTGTCAGCTACCTATCTATCATATTTTTAAAAGTAGTAAAATAGTACAGCTAGATAGTTAGATGCCCTACCTTACAAAAAAAGGTGGTACTGTGGTAGCGTTGTCACCTCACAGTAAGACGTTGTCCTGTTTGATTCTCAGCTAGAGCGTCTTCTGTGTGGAGACATGCGTGAATGGGCGTACCTTAGTTGAAGGTTGTGCATCAGAGCTGGCAACTTGGCATGTAAAAATCTACTGCCAATCATTAGCGGACTGGAGTTCCGCTGTGGCCACCCCTAACCGGGGAAAGCCGAAAGACACAACAACAACAACTAAATGCACAGCTTATAGGGCAGATAGACAGTCTTATACAGTTTTTGGTCTCCTGCCTTCTTGTTAACTTATCCGTTAACTACTGATCTACCCACCTACAAATAATTTATCATGTAGATGATGTTGCACTTGCCAGATCTAGTAACAATACTGACGACATGGAAAAGGTAATTCAGGATGGCTTCTTCTGAAGCTATAATGGATTAGCAAGCACAAATTTGCTATGAATACAAAAAATACAATAAAATCAAAGGAAAAGCACTGTGTTTGACATATGTCAGAGGATTACTTTAGTTATCCTTCTAACACTTAGATGGGGTGTCAAATATAAGGCTCTTTTGGGGCAACCGTTAATGTGTAATGGTGAGGTTACAGAAAGAAAAGATTTCAAAGGAGCTTGTATAATACAATATGACACTTTTTCAGATGTGTTCACACAAACATTGATTTCACATTGGAATATATTTAAAACTAATAAAGAAGTGTTTAATGGAGTGGGTGACAAACCTATATTTACATATAAAGTTGGTAGAAACTTTAAAAGGACATTTGAGCATATTAATACAAATTCTATAATATTTAAAGCAACTACTGCCTGTGGAAATTGTAACATGTGTTCCATGATTTACAGTAAACCTACAATAAAGTTAAATAATGGATTAAATAGTTTGGTTAAGTTCTGTAAAGGGAACAGTAAAACTAAATGGCTGTTTATTTAGCTCTATGTAAATCATATTGTGCATTTTACATAGGGAAAACATAAAGGTCTTTAAAGGAACGTATGTACGAACACCAATATGACATTAAAACAGGCAAAGTTACAAATGCTTTATATAAGCACGGTTCAACCTGTCCACTTTTTAATGGTTATAGGTTTGGCATTATTGACATAGTAAAGGAAAATAATTCTAAAACCTTTTTGCTTAACAAAGAACTTAAATGGCAACTTAGGCTTAGGGTGAATTTGCCACCAGGTTTAAATGAATGTATAAGTATTAAATCTGTTCTAACAGCTAGAGCTGTTTGTATTAGATGAATAATAATATGCAACACAAAGTGGATTTTTAGTAATATATGTTAGATTTTATTTTCTTTGAAGTCTTTCCAACACAATGGGCCAGATTCACGAAGCCTCCGTGTAAGAGTTATAACTCTTACACGGAGGCTGCAGTTAAACGGTGTGATGTCAGCATGTCATGCATATGCATGAGGTGCATGAGGCATGCTGAATCACACCAGTAACTCTTACACGGTCCGTGTAAGAGAGTAGGGGGCATGTCTGTAGGCTAAGCCCTGCAAGCGGACACGCCCCGGAAGACTATAATGGCTGAAAGTAAACAGCCACGAGAGAGGCCATGGAAATGTGAATAAACACACTACACAACACATGCCCCGACTGACCATCAGTGTATAAAGTGAAGAGATGTTATAAAATTAAATTAAAACCTTTTTTTTTTTTTAAAACCCCGTAAATGTTTGCTACTGTGTGCGCTCGTGTGCGCGGGTGTGCTACTAGCACAAAATCAGTTAGCAGTCAGTGGAAAAGGATATAAGAACTAAATATGCAGAGTAAGCCAAGAAGTAATAGCTTAGCGGTAGAGTTGCCGGCCTAAGACTAGGCAGGCAGGGTTTGAGCCCTCACAACAACCTTTTTTTTTTTTTTTTTGTAAATAAGCACTAAAAAGCCCCCTGACAGTATTGTACAAATGTAAATGTATTCCCTTTTGTAAAATGGAATGAAATGGAGCATATATTTTGAAGTAACACAATAATAAAAATAGTCAGAAATGTACTGATAGCTAAACTGCTGTGAGACAGACTGCCCATAGCTGAGTACTGTTTAACAAGCTGCAAACTGCATGCCCGTTGCTAAGCACCGGTTTAATAGGCTGAAACTGTTTGCAACTAGCTGTGCTTAGCTGAACATGTGTGTCAGTAGGCAATTAAGATTTATCCCAGTGCACACCGTTTGCATGCCGCTCCCACAAGCTAACTGCCAGTGCGCATGCGTTAGCTCCGCGCAAATGAGCGCAGACCTGGTTTAAAGTGCTTAAAAGTGCTTTTGGCATGTTTGATTGACAGGTCATCAACTCAGTTCTGTAAGGAAAATCAAAAATCAGTTGCCAGATTTCAACCCAGGATACCATGCACTAGAGTCAAGGTACTAAACCACTAAGCCATGACAGCAGTACCTAGAAATGCAGAAATAGCATATATATGTGATAAAATCCAGAATGGAGCATGATAAAGCATTTTCAGTGAAATTGATACAATTCCAAAACGGCCAATCAGAGAAATGTGCGGGAAAAGAGGCATATATAAGCCCCATAGGCGGGAATACACAGCAGAAACGATTGTAGAACAGACCTGCAGTCAGAATGAGTGGAGTAGGTGAGGGACGTTGCTTTCGAGCACAGCGTTGGGGCATTGAGGAGTCCAGATACATGGTCTGGCTCCTTGTCCATCATCACGAGGCCCAACTCATGCAGGGCCAGGTCTCATGGGGAGCGTACAGGGCAGAGGCATGAGACCAGTTGGCTCGTGATCTGACCAGTGCTACTGGCATTCCACGCACTGGTGAGCAGGTCCGTCACCACCATGCGGACGTGAAGCGACACAAGCAAGACCAGTTAACCGAATGGATCCAGGAGGCCCGGGATATGCCCAATGCCCCACTACTGAGTAAGTTACATTTTACTTATGTATGTAAGGATTTCAACTGGCTGATACTATGGAGATGTGTAGTCCAATATTACTTCTTTCATATTACAGCTGCAGGTGTCCGCTCTATGAACCGCGAGATGCATGGTCGTAGGCTGGTGCAGCTGCGCCACCATGCAGGTTAGTAACCCCACCCAGTACTTGTAAATAAATATTATACTGTAGCATGTATCAGAACACTGCAGTGTATTGATTAAAAGTAATATAATGTGCAAGCAAGATTTGAAAGTCTGCAGGTATGGCTGCAACATGTTCATCAGTATGCAAGTGTAACTGGAAATATAATTGATAGAATTAAACAGTGCTGTAATACAGATGTCCCACCATTAATTAAAATAGTGTAACCTGCAGTAGTCTCAAGAGTACAGCTTCAGAATCTGAGGTAGTCACATGTGAGATATATCCCCTGTTGAAATGCTGAATCATGACAGAAGTGAGGCTGTTGGAAAGTGTTTGAATCACCACCAGTCTAACATGTGAACAAAGCCTAGAAGTAGCAACCTGAACTGTGAAGTTGCAGGATGTGTGAGAGTGACAGAAAGGGTCATGTATGAATAAATAAAGTAGTAATAACCCCTGAATATATTAGCCCCAGTGTGTTTCTGCAGAACTAAATGCATGTGAGAAGTACAACTTAATATCCCAAACTGATTTGAGTGTGTCAGAATCTGGAATGTCTAGGCCAAATTCTGTATATGGTGATCACAGTAAACAATTTGCAGATAGAATGAATGATTATTTGACAGACTAAACAGCCATAGTTGTCCCCTGTCCTGTCATCAAAGTGTAGCAGGATGATGTATCTGATCAAATTCAAAATAAGTAGGATAGTGATGTATTTGTAACAGGTCTAGCATGATAGTCAAATAAAACTTATTTTGAAACATCAGCTTCAACTTAATTGTGTACCTATTACAAATGTAAATCAATGTGTAACATATGAATGTGTCATCACTTTCTATCTCCACCCAACCCTATAATTCCATATAACAATACCCACTAAATAATGGTATGTGAACATTTCATTAATCATGGACATTTGTCCGTTCCAAAAATATATGCATGTCTGTTCGTGTATGTGCCCTGTTCATACCTGCAAATTTGATGGCCTGTTGCCATTAATCAACCCTGCATGTTGTTTGACTGTGTATTTCTGTTCAAATAATGCATGTGATATTGATATGCCCCTTGTTCAATGGTGTTAATATCTGGGTGTTTGTTTGATGGGAATACCAATGCATGCTGTTACAACTAATCTGAATGGAATAAAATGCCACTAACCCAAACTAACATAACAACTCACAAACCTAGAACGCTTGGGAAGGCAGGTCCCAGCGGACCCACCACTCCCACCTCAGCTGGCGCCTGCACCTGGCACTAGTGCCCAGGCCGGACCCCCCTCCGGTGGCCCTGTGCCACCTTCGGGTGGAAGCGCTGCAGGGGATGGGGCCGGTCCCCCCTCTGCAAGTGTGGCCGGAGGGGTTCATCCACTCACCCTCCAAGGTGTCCGGTCTGTGGTGCGAAGGGAGATCCAAGACTCCGTTCTTGGGCCCCTACGCCAGCTTGAGGCTCGTGTGGCACAGCTAACGGCCCCGGCCATTGCCCCGCCTACACAGCCCCCAGCACAGCCCCATCCTGGGCTGTGAAGGAACAGTGGCAACTGCCTATGGGTGGGGATATCAGTTCCACTGTTGCCATCTGTGGGCTCATGCATCTCGGATATCCCAACCTCCGTCCCCGTCAATTGTGTAACCCCCCCACGTGTGTCATACACCGCCCCTGTATGCGTCTTGTCTGTCTTGTCTGTTAACCTACCCAACCTACCTCCCCAGCTATACCGACTTCCTTCACCTGACATACCACTCTCACCTGAAAAAAAAAAAAGGGCACTCTGTACCCACAAAAAATTACGCCCCATACATAGCTGTCCATGTCGCACACATGTCTGCTTGACATTGAAACAGTTAATTACAATTGGCTCTACAACAAATATTAATGTTGTCCTGACACCTCTTTCAGGGGTGAAAGGTTTCCAATGTCTCACCAAAATACATGGAAATGCACAGCTGTTGCTGCCAAAGACATGGGCATCTATGGGCCTTACCTACATCCCTCCTGCAAATCCCACGCTTGTTTCCCTACTGTCTTACCCTCTTTGTGACCCCTTTTCACCACTTTCCTGTCACCCCTTTTTCTTTTCTTTCAAAGAAATTAGCGCGGGTGTGTGCTTGTGTTAGCGGAGCTCACCGCCAGTGCATCGTGAGCTCAGCAAAACGCAGACCTGGTTTAAAGTGCTTAAAAGTGCCTTTATGGCACTTTGATTGACAGGTCCTGTACTCAGTTTGAAAGTTTGCAAAGAAAAATAAAATTCCACTGTCAGTCTCGAACCCAGGACCTTGGTAACATTAGTCTGTATGACCTACCACTAAGCCATGCTTGCCTTACAAGAACACAGTGCTAAAATAAATATAACATATAATAGTAGGAATCAGTATAAAGGCAATATAGGAGGTGTACTATCCAAAGCATGTCAGGTAGAGTTTCAATGGCCAAATTACTGGATTCCCATACTAGTTCAGTGTTAACAGAAACAGCCCTGCTACTTGTTAGCTTGTACATAATAAAGTAAGGTAATGTACATATATGAAGGTATGTATATCTACACATACAGATATATAAATATATATTAATACATATGAAATATAGTTGTAGGTGTCAGTATCCATACAAACTCACTACAGGAAACAGTGAAGATAAATGCAGCAACCAGAATCTGCAACACAGCCTGGCTCCTGTGAGACCTACTAACCCCTTTAACTGCTTAAAGGTGCCTCCAGCACTTTGATTGATAGGCCCTATACTCAAGTCACAAGCAGAATATAAGCATACTAGTAGGCCCTACCCCAAGACCATTGTAACACTAGTCTGTATGACCTACCACTAAGCCATGACTCTCATACAGGAATATAGTGCTAAATAAGTGGAACATGTAATAGTAGGAATGAAGATAAAGGCAATATAGTATGACTAACTAAAGCATGTCAGGCAGACTTTTATAGTCCCAATTACTGGATTTTCCCATACTAGTGTAGTGTTAACAGAAACAGCCCTGCTAATTGTTAGCTTGTACCCAATAATGTCAGCTAATGTACATATATGAAAGTATGTATATGTACACAGATATATATATATATATTTATATAGCAATACATATGACATATAGTTGTAGGTGTCAGTATGCATACACACTCACTACAGGGAACAGGCAAGAGAAATGCAGCAACCTGAATCTACAACACAGCATGAAGCATGGGAGATGTACTAACCTTCACACTCACAGAACACTGTCAACAGCATACCAGCATAGTCCACGCCCTACAATCTGAAAGGGCAACGCCTATCTCACATACCCTTTTATAGCAGTGTCCTGAAATCACAGTGAGACATGCAATCAGTACACACCTGGCTGCATGCAATTAGCAAATGCTGTCCTACAATTGGTGCAGAGGCCATCACATGGACCTATGCAGATACCTACAAAAGCAATGAGTACCCACACTACACTCATGCAATACATTCATTGCACAAAACCGACAGAGAAAGAGAGAGAGAGACAGGGAGAGAACAAAACAGAAATAAAGACAGCCAGCAGCAAAACCAGCAGCAGCAGCAGCAGCAGCAAACTTCAAGCAGCATCAGTGACACACCAACAGCAGCCACAAACACAGGTAATGCAAAGTAGCAGGTTAATACTGCATTTACTGTGACACCTCCAAATGTATCATAGTTCACTATCTATAGGTATGTGCATGAGATAGGTTGTGTGTACATAGTCCTGAAATATAAACATATGTAATATTGCTGTACATGTTACCCATACTTAACACTTCCATAGCTTAGAACACAAGGCCAGTTGTGCATATGATGCAGTAGTTCCCAGGGTCAGTAGAGGTTCCTCCTCAATGGTGTGGGACCACTGTGTATGTATGGCACTGTTCAGGTACATATCCTGTAGTATGGCCAGGGATTAATATCAGCCTGTCATGTGGTGCTATGTCCTCCAGGGGTGAATGTAGCACACATCCAGGGATACCATTTCGTAACAGTGATGCTATGTGTTCTGCAATGATGAAGGTGGCTCTCACCTGGACATGTTAGAGGATACGGAGGTGACAGTCATTTGGGATAACTAATACCACATGTGTAGGAGAATGGGGGGGGGACCTGCACCTAAACTGTCTGAAACAATGTTGCCAATGTCTGTGCATGTGGTGAATGTGAAGCATCTTAACACTGCTGACCACAGATGCCTTGCTGTCATGTGAATCTGCCCTGTGCTGCAGTAGCCTCCTACTATTTTTATACAATATGCCTGTATCTGTACTCCACTGGACATGATTAATAAGTGGTGTGCAGTTGTTCTGGGTTAGATATGTGTGTGCACAGTACATGCAGTATGTGGGATGTCTGTAGTAAGCATATGCAAAGGTGCTGGCGGTGTGTGTTGTGGCTACCACTGGCACAATGGGCTGCATGGATAGCATCACTGTCATAACTACTGAATAACTGTGTAATTAAATGCATACATAGCAAGGTAGTGTACTGTGCTTGTGGTGTTGTTTGGATATGTAAATCCAGGCTGAGTAATGTGTGCACATCACAGGGTTGGGTTGGATGGCAACACACATCCAGTATGTAGGGATGAACACCCAGAATGTGTCAGACGTGTCACCTGTGCAGAAGTATCCGGCCATTACCTGTGCATCCCCCACAACACATGCACATGCAACATATGGCAGAAGTACTATAGCAGTACACACATGTTCATAGGTTCATACTAGGCTATTTGCCCTAGGGCATTGGTAAGCCTAGTAGAATGTGTTTGCTTTCACCACCCAATTACAAGTTAGGCTGCTATGCCCTTGTCCGATGTTAGTATACTGTGCCTCTGTCTAACAGTGACATAGAAGTGATACCTGGGGTACAGCTATGATCTACATCCAGTCATCCAGATTCCTATGGAAGAGAGTCAATGAGGGACTCTGCCTAACCTGTAGTGTCAGCTCATTACAGAGTGAAGGGAGCCTCTCAGTCAGGAATATGCCCCTCCAGCATGTCCATGGATGTCAGTGCTGAGGTCCAGCTCTCCTGAGCATGTGGCTGTATGGGACTCTGATTGCCTGAGGTGCAGCATGTTCATTACTGCTGGGTAGGACATGGCTGTATATGGCACGCACAGATTGCCTCTGAACCGGCAATAAGCCACTGAGTCCAGCGGGATTTACTTTACCTGGGAAGCATATGACATCTGTGTGAGCCATTGCATCCCCTTGATGAGGTACTGTTGTCCTGTACCAGTTGCTGTGGGTGTCTGGTTAGGTACATCCCAAAAGGTGCATTGTACGCAATTATAGGCTTGATGATGGATGAGTAAAGAGGCACAATGACCTCCCCTGCCATACATGTGAATCCCTCATGATTAGCTGGGCTATATAACATGTCTTTCAATTCACATTGGCCATGTGGTTGACAAATGACAGATCGCTACCATGTTTCTACCCCAGGTCCCCAACTACGTCTTCTGTACTCAATGGCCTAACACCTATGCTGTACTGTGCCACCAATGTGGAGGCGTGGGAATCTGCATTGAATACTGATACTCCCCCTCCTTTGTTCAAGTGTTGTGGCCGACAAGAATGGTAACAGCTATAACCTGGTAGTACTGGTGTGCTCCTGTGAAACCTGAAACAGGTTCATGTTACTGCACAGATATCGATGTCCAGCATGTCAAGTAGGGTTTTGAGTGTGTGCATCGTTAGGTCTAGACTTCTGGTGTTGAGTAGCATCACTCTCACTTCCTCATCCTTTGTGATACAAATGGATGTGGGTTTGCCTTATGAGCCTTGCCTAATACAGGCACTATGGGTGTAGCAAGAGTCTCCGCCAAATTCCAATGGGACAGGGGTGATAGGTGCAAGCTGTCCCTAGCAAAGCATACCACCCCAAGATGGCAGGCATTGGCACACCTGTGAATGACACCAGTATGTCAGTCAATTGTTGGAAGGGATCATCGTGCCTTGATATTGTGGCATGGTTCTAGGTGAGGGTAGGATGCTACTCAAGGTCAGGGTCAAACTGTCTTAGGCTACGTGCTCAGAGAGCTCTGTACTGTCTCATGTCATGTAGTCCAGGGAGGAATGTGTCAGGCCATTCACACCAGCATGGACAGTGACTGAGTCATACCTGTACTTGCCTTGGGGTTACCTGAGTGTTTGTGTTATGTGGCAGGTCATAGTGGCCGACAGGCTGCACACCGTGACCCTCACCTCATTAAGCCTAGTGAACGTGATGTTAGTGTGCCTGATGATAGAGGCACCTAGTACAGGTGTATGAGGTGTGTTGTTTACTGTTAATGGCTGTGAGTGTTCAGCACATTGGCTTTGTGTGATATGTGTTGCACATGTTCGTTTCCGTGGTAGTGGTTGCATGGATGTCTGCTTAGGAGGTCTCTGCTGCATAGGCATAGCTGTGGTCCGAGCCTACAAGTATGTTTATGTGTGATCATGTGTTAGGTCCGCTGTTGTGGTAGGTCTATGTGAGACTGGAAGTGTAGTGTGTGGTCTCCTTGGCCACCTGACTGGTTATGGCGGTATTGAGTAGACAGAGCCTAGCCTCCAGTTCGGTATATGGTTGCATCACTCACATGAGTTTGAATTTGTTGTTAGGAGGAGTTGGTTGTCTGTGTACATGCATCTGTTCCAACATTGTCTCTGGAGTACCACACTCCAGCTGGACTGGGGAGGAACTGACAACTGACCTCTGGACATGCTAGAATACTATTCTGAATTCTGTAATAATTAATGATTGAAAACAAGGTACAGTGGGGAGTGAGGGTGTACTGACATTACCTACAACTGCTGACTGATATAAAAGCGTCAGTGAGCAAGTGCCAGGTAACCTAAGTGCAATGTGTCACAATTAAGTAAATGCAACAATGAGAAGCAGTCACTTGCTGTCATGTGTAACATGGAAATACGTACAGTAAGCAATGCAGATATCAGTAGTGAGTCACAGACGTGTTGACAAGCTGTGTACTATGTGGAAGTAGCATACCAGTGAAATAACAAGCTAACAAATAACAAGCATATAAACAAAGGTAGATCCAGGAGGCCTGGATGTAGTGGTTGCTACAGCAAACAAGGTGTAGCAATGTCAGTAAGATACAGCTCAGATATGCAGGCACTATAAACCTGAAACCAGATGTCCCCAGCTATGAATGGCAGAGTACAGCCTATTGTCACACACGAGTGCAGACCACAAACCTTGTTAATGTTAAATAACTGGCCTGAAGGCCAACTGCCCATACCAGAACTAATACACTTGTACACTGGGCCCTCAATCAGCAGTGCCCAACATCAATGGATGAAAGATATGTGTCCTGCCACCACAGTGCTTGCCACCAACCTCCCTAATGTAAAACAACTGGTCTGAAGGCCAAGTGTTTAGTACAAATGACATAGAATGATAGCTACACTGTAATCAAGTTTTAACCAAGCAGTAATAAGTAGAAGTTAATACTCCCTGTATAGAATGTGTACCATGTATTGTTGAGATACTATGCTGATAACCCGTTTGTGTACCTTTCCAGCTTGACATGGCTCCAAAAAGGAACCCATCATATTCTGCTGCAGAGGATGACGTGATTCACCAGAGCCTGGTGCGTGACCATGCCATCCTGTTCTCACGCACCACCCAGAATCAGCAGGAGAGGTCTGCACTGTGGCAAAACCTCGTTAGCAGGATAAATTATGTTGGCATGCATGATAGGACATATGAGCAGGTGAGACATCACTGCAGTGATTTGATAAGAAATATCCGCCAGCGTGCTGCAGATATCCGCAGGCAACAGGTTGCCACAGGTGGGGGGGTGGCCACACATCCCCCCCTCACCAGACAGGAGGGGCTACTGCTAAGTGTTGTGGATCCAGCCCCAGAACAACAACAGCAACACCCATGCATCATGATGGAGGTTGAATCCACACAGCAGCAACACACTGAGCGTGCAGGTAAGATGCCATATTCATTTATTGTTATTACTTTTACATTTGTTGACCCAGATAGTCTAGCTGGATATATGTCCATTTTCAGTAGAGGCCTGTGGAGAAAAGCTCCACACATAATGTAATAAAGGCAGACAGACAAGTTGTTAATACAGACAGCCAACATGATAGGATTGTACACCAGCCTGTTAACTAAATCAACATACATGTAAGGAACTCAAACAGTTTAGAGTCATACACAATATACCGTTGGTTTAAATGCAATCCTACCTAAAGCATAACGGTTATGCAATAAGGCAAAAGCCAGATACATAATAGTTAGGGCTCAGAAGGGTAGAGAAGTAGAAGGAGTATGAAAGATACAATGATATGGAAGAGGCAGGAGTCAAGAAGGGAAGTGAGGAAAGGAAGGAAGACAGTCAAGAGGATGTGGGAGGGATGGGAGAAGTAGGTCAGAGCATAGAAGGACATCAAGGTGAAAGAAACAGGGTAGAAGCTAGTTTCTATGCACAATGAGGGGTTAAAGGTAAAGAGAGGGTAGGGAGAGGGACGTTAGCCTGTACTCCAAGAAGAACAAAGCCAGTGGTTTGGGAAGTACAGGTTGCGGTGTCGTTTGAAGAGAGGTAAGGGTGAGATTAGAGTTAACCCCTGGTATGTACATATGACTGTTCTGTACACTGTTACTTCATGCACGCATAAGGTGTGCATGTGGTATGTATCTGTCATCATGATATATATACAGACATTATGTGCAGCTGATGTGTATAAGGGAACTAGTGTACTACTGTACTGTATCATGTGCAAAACAAATGGCACACATGTGCCCACTGACATTACTCTCTTCACACTTCCAGGTCCCTCCCATCTAGCAACGAGGCAGGCCATACATGCTGGTGAGTCTTTTTAACATTATCTGTAAAGCAATTTAGAAAACTTTACTTGCAGTAATCCTGTAAGATATGTGACAACTTACACCAGTGATATTAATAGAATACAAGAGGTCATTAGAAACAATTGGCGCATATTGATTACAGATGCAAGTACAGGAGATCTACTAGGCAAGAATCCAGTTTTTCTGTATAAGAATAGTAAAAATCTAAAGAGGATCTTGTGTGGTGACTTACATACTGCAATTGATGGCACCAGAATGACCTCTAGCAAATTCACCTCACACAAACTAGGTACGTTCCCATGTTATTGTTGTAACAGATGTAGTTACATCACAAAGGAACAACCATTTGAACATCCAACAATGGAATATGTATTCACACCTCATTTTTTTGCTAATTGCAACACTAGTAATGTCATATACCTTGCTACCTGCATTAAATGCAATGCGTTTTACGTAGGTTTAACTAAAAGGTAATTACAGGAGCGTATCTATAACCATCTATATGACATCAAGAGGAAAATAGATACAAATGCATTAGCCAAACATGTTATTGACTTTCCATCACACTCCTTTACTTTTAGAGTGTTGCAAATAGTTGCTGCTAACGCTAGGGAAGGCAATAAGGAAAATAATCTGGCTATGAATGAATTACATTGGATACTGAAACTAGGAGCCCATTTGACACCAGGGATTAATAGTTCAGTCTCCTTAAAACCGGCCTTGTTATCTAGATAGATAATCCCCCTTTTTCATATTATTGAAGCAGACAGTGATAGACACATTTAGATATATTTGATGGGTTTTATACTTAATACATGGTTTGTCCTATTTTTACAGTTTACCATGTGTTATTTTATGACTCAATATTCAACTATATACATCTCTTTGAGGCACTTGACATTGATATTCCATCTGGAATCTTAGTATTAAGTATGTAGCTATATATATACATATTTCAGTCTAAGTTTTTTGTAATATAAAAATATATTCTTGATAGTATTATTATTAGAAACATAGATACGTTTCTAATTATATACTTATTTTATTTATAGTAAAAATCTTTTTTATTATTTTAAGACAACAACTTAATAGCAGACAGTTTCAGATATTTTGCCTGGTCTCATTTCTGTATACACACTGTCTTTGACAGTGAGTCTTGATAATATATTTTTGACAGTGAGATTCAGGTAATATTCTTAGGATAAATATTTTTGCATTTTTGCACTTTGAATCGATGTGTTTATAGATGGGGACATAATAACTATGCTGATTAAGCTATGTGATATACTTTATAGAACATATGCATTTTCAGTTACGTATTTTTTCAAAATATTTAAGATTAAGGTATGCCTGTAAGCATGAGTCCACTTCTATTGTGAGGATTTATGCTTAGTACTCTGAACTAACATGTTTGAGATTCATCCGTACATATTGAGGCATTGACCATAAAATGTCCAGGGAAATGCGACAATATTTACGTCTTACTTACGTTTTATATTTTATTCTTTATTTTTCGTTAAAGCTAATGTACATCTTTTTAGTTCGACTTTAGCTTTTGCTATATTATATACTAAAATTGGTGATCTTTCTAAAATATATATAAGCCTATTTTAAATTTGATACTTGCATTAATTATTTCATACTTTTATTGATTATTTGGTTTTTGTTAAAAAGATATAAGTTTTATATTATTAATAATTTTTTTGACTTGAAAAGTTCTTAGTAGGATTTACATAGCTCTCATATGTCTTTTGTGGTTTCATAGATAGATAGGCTTGCCGTAATGATTTTTCCACCAAATGCAGACAACTTATTACGTGCATACTTTGAGAGATCTAATATAAGGAAAGCCGTGCGTTAACTATTTAACAAGGAAATTATTGCATTTCATTTTTATTTTTATTATTATAAGGTAATATAAATGATTGCTATATATATAGAGATATATGTTTGTATCACAAATTTACGCAGACAGTTTTGGTCCTGTCTTCTTATGCTTTGCACTTTGCACAGTTAGAAAAACTTTTAAGGTGCAATGTAAACGCTTGTTTAGTGCTTAATAATGTATACTTGATTGATTCTAAAAACAAATTATCCAATTAAATTCCCGCGCATTGTTGTATAAGTATTGGTACCTTTGTATTACTCAATGATATCTGATGAAGCGTGGGTTCACCACGTGAAAGCGCTTATTCTCTGTCTTCAATAAAGGATTGTCTTGCTTTTACTATGGAGTTTACCTTTTTGCCTGACTGAAGAGTTTTGCAGTTTTGTGGACTATTTTGCTGTTTATTCCTGGTGGTTGGTTCAACACATTTGTTTCTACTATACTTCAGTTTTGGTGAGTGAACCATTCAACAGTGCTACCGGCTTTCTCTACAGCAATTTAGAAAACTAGGAAGAGTAGTGTAACTCTGTAGTAGACTTGCTGGTGACTGTGTTCACAATACCCATAACACAGTTGTAGTAGATTGAGTAGTGTAACACGGTACTGATGTTTGTGTTTACTGTGGGGTGTGCATGTGTGCAAGCGTGCCTGTGCCCAAGTGTGCATGTGTGTTAGTGTCCATGAGTGCATGTGTCCATTTCTGAATGTGTGCATTAGTATTGAAATGCATCTCTGTCAAATATGTATGGAGACTGTAATCTGTGTTCCATGTTTTCCTCCTGTAGGTTCTGGTGCTGCTCTGGTGACCTGCAGCAGGGAACCTGAATCTTGTGCCCCAGGTACTGATGATGATAAAATGTCTGTAATGGTGCAGGAAGGTGTGTCTGGGTCCACCATTGGTCAGCCAATTGACAGTACACAGCTTTCAACCCCGTCAATGTGCACAATCATCCTGCCGTTACATCCTTTGTCACCATTGTCCCTAGGTGATGGACAGTCTGCAGTGGGCATAGATCAGGGTAATGTGGTACCTGTGGTACATGCATCCCCACAAGGCAGCCATGAGCAGGGGCCTCCAATGGTACCACGCAGACATTCGCCCATGGGTTCTCGTGGGGGCATCCGTGGCCGTACTGCCTCTGGCCAACGTGCCCAAGGAGGTATGTCAACCTCCACTATGTTTCGAACTGTCATGCAGGCACAGGCACGTATGGAAAGGTACACCAGACAGGGTCTGAGGGAGCTGAGAGAATGTCGCACAGCCATGACAGATGGCATGCGTGACGTTGCGAATGCTATCCGTAACTTCACAGATGTCGTTGACAGACGTTGTGGGGGCATAGAACAGCTGCTCCACAACCAGATGTCCATGGGCCAGGGCCATGGTGTGCGTTTGCGACGTTGATGTGGCCGTATGCCAGCAACAGCACCATCTTGCAGTGGCCGCGGACGACAACAGGCCCACTCGCGCACCTCAAGTGCCAGCACCAGCCCCAGCAATGCTGGGTCTGTGCCGTCATCAAGACACCCCAGGAGACCACGTGCACGTGGCTCTGGACAGTCCCAACAGGGAACTGTGTCCAGTCAACACACCCCTGCTTCCGATGACAGTACCCAGTCTGGGTTAGTACCGGATACGGCCCGTAGCACCCCTGCCAGGCACAGGTACCATGTCCGTGCCCACAGACACTGATCTGGATGACCTGACAGGTGCAGTCTGTGGCTGTCCACAAAACCCTGTACATGGCAACCATTATGTGGGACTGTGTGCGTGCTTACACACATGCAGAAACCTAACACCTAGGGCAAACACATACACACACACACTGCACCAACACTGGTCCACCCTGTACTGCTGCCCCTCACAAACACACATACACACACATGTCAATTGGTGTTACCAGTGGCTGGCTTGGGCATACCTAACCCACACCCTGTGCATATGATGACACTGTGCCACCTCCTGCATACTACAACATCGGTGCAGGTAAAGGTAAACATGTTGCTGATGCACAGGGTGACTACATAGATGTGTATAAGTAGTAACATGTTGGTAACTGTTCACTGTTCCAGTATAATTGTGTGTATATCCCAGCAGTAACTGTATGACTGTCCTCAATTGTTATATGCACCCATACTACTTACCAAAGTGTACCAGCTGCACACCATCACATGCTAACATTGACTATAGCAATGCGCATCTTGTGCTGTTACGTAGATTCAGCTATATGTAACTGTTCTGTCACACATGCATTTATACACACCCTGCTACCCACACACATGCACACGCTCACCTGCCATTCCCATTATTTATCACCCTACATGAGTAGCTGTTGATACATGACAGGTACACATTTGAGAAGTGCACTATGTTGTTTACTACTGGTGTCCCCTTCTCTACCTGTACTCACAGGGTGCAGGCAACCTCATCGGTTGAAAGATGTAATGTGCATCAGGTACTGTAGTACCCTGATTGCCACATCAAACATGTTTCCCATATGGAAATGCACACACAGACACATCCCACATCCACACACTTGCCACATTCAGGCTTCAGAGCACTATCTAGGTATATTTGGGTACATGTGCGTGTTACAGTAGCATGTAACACTATACTGAGTACTGGCAGTTGTCTGTTGTCATGTTGTCTGTATAGAATAAAAGAATTGTTTGATTATCCTACTCTGTTTTGTGGACATTACTTGAAGATGTGTTACCTTACATGTGTTATTGGTACCACCACCTTCTTTTGTAGTTTTGTTTGTATAGGGTGCTATCAACATCACTGCTTGTGAAGGGTAATGACCACCCTGCAGTGCATAGCCCCATGTGGCAAAAGCCACATCCCACCCCATCATTGTGCACACACACTAACCCCACCAACAGTAAAACACATACTTTCCATTTGCAAGATTCAAACCTATACCTAACTGTGTTATGACAGTAGAAACAGACACATTAGCAGAGTGTGCTATTTGCAGTAGTTGGAGAAATCCCTACTAATGCTGTACTTAGAGGGTGCTGACATCATCTGTGTGTAGGAGGAGGGATGTGCACCCTGTAGTGTGTTCTCCCAGTTGTCAAAAGGCAGTTAACCCTCCCAGCATAGTGCACACACATAAACCCCACTCATACTAACACACACATATTCCTTTTGCAGGATTCAAACCCCTACCTAACTACGTTACAACACTGGAGAAAGACGCATTAGCAGAGCACGCTATGCGAATTACTGGAGGACTTTACTACAGGTAATATAGTTATACAGTCCTGACATCATCAGTGTTTCAAAAGGGGAATCTGCATCCTGTACTGTACTGTCACAGTTGCTAATAGGGACATTTCCAACACACACATCAATGTGTTTGAGGTTTGCATATGTGGGGGATCCAGTACTCCAGTGTGATGAGTATATGGTTTGATTGCAACAATGAGGGACATACTCCGAGTGGTAAGCTGTTTGTACTCATGGTTGTGATGATCAGGTCTAGTATATCTTCCCCTCTTGTGGGAAGGTTGGTTACCTGTTCCATAGCCAAAGAATGTATGATCTATGTGAACCCTAGAGCTTGGGTATTGTGGCTTGTGTAATGTTCACAGTCTATGTTTGGGTAGCTAACGCCACCCAGTATGATGGTGTTTGCAGAGTAATCTAAACTGTCCTGTGTCAGCATGAAGGCTGTGTGGGAGTCCTGAGTTTGAGAGGGTGCTGTAAGAGCCCCTCTGTGTCTATTGCCATGTGGTCCAGGGAGGTGTCTCAGGTTGTTTGCACCAGCATGGACAATGTCTGCCTCATAGCTGTACTTGCTGTGGAGTGACCTGTGTGCCTGTGTTATGTGGCACATGCTATCACCCGACAAGTAGCTAACTGTGACCCTCACCGTGCTCTGTCTGGAGGGCGCACGCCTGTCAACAGCTCATGTCAAGCAAGTTCACACCCCTCATAAATGATGTGGAAACCGTCAAAGGCCCAAGGCCTGTTGACAATATGGACCAGACTGCAGATACCTCTATAAAGGCATTCTATGGACACATTCAGGAATGCATGGATCATGAAGCCATATATGAAAGCATGACCCAATTCTCCAAAGGCAGATGTCCTGGGTGCCGGACACCAGCCATAAACACACTATACAATAGAAGGATGATGTCACTACATGATACAACAACCTCCCAAAATGTGAAGGCACCACTGATGAGTATTGGAAGACGACTACAGGCACCCATATGATTGTCTAAGGCCATCTTTGAGAGAGGGTTCCACAAGCCACTGAGGATAATCACAAGGCTGCCTGTAGTTATGTTAGTAACCTGGGTGGTACTACCCAGATATGCTCAGAGGTAATCCAAGATGTCACACAAAATACAAAACATGCAGACATTGCCATCATCCTAGTGGGCAGGTTCAATGCTGCCTTCTCCCCACCACACCAAAGGGCACATATGTCTCGTGGCACAGTGCTGCCCCCCCTGACATCACAGATGCTCAGGTAAGAGATGCCCTTCCCAAAGCAATAAACACTGCATCAATGGGACCAGACATTGTCCCAGGCTGTGTCCTACATGAACCATGAGAAGAGCTACACCCAGACATAATACCACTGTTCAATCCCAGCCTTAATACACGGTATGTGGCCAGAGAGTGGCATACAGCAACAGTGGTCCCTCAACATTCAGGTGGTGCCTTCATGGATCCTGGACACTACTACCCATATGTCTGACTAGCTTTGTCTGCAAAGCTATGGCAAGGATCATCATGAACCTCACATATCTAGATATTGTGGACCTACAGACATGTCACCATACACAGTTTGGCTTTGTCAATGGCAAATCCTGCCTCTCCAACCAGTTTGATTTCTTTGAAACAGTCACCAAGGCCACTGTCAAGGGAAAGGAGGTGTACACAGCCTACCTGAACCTTGCATAAGCCTTGGATACAATACCCAGTTGTGCATTCTAGGAAGCTCACCAGTGTACATATTAACCCCTATGTCACTATGGGTATTGCACAGTGGCTCAAGGGCAGAACACACATGGTAGAATTGCTGGAGCCATGTCAGCCTACAACCTGGTACAAGTGGTGTCCCACAAGGCACAGCCCTGGGAGCTGTCATCTTCATTATATATTTATCATAGGTACAGGCCAACATGGAAGTACTGTGGCACAGCAAGTCACAGGTGACTGCAAACTGGACACCATAATCAACTCACCAGCTAACACACGCACCCTCCAAAAGGGACTCTTGGAAACACATGACTTGTGCCACAGCCATGGCCTCAACGTGAATGACAGAAAGCGTATAGTCATCCCCTCTGTCAAACACAGAGTGACCACAACGTACCACATATGTGTTAATCCATTAAGTGCAGACGAAGGAATTATGGACCTTGGGGTACACAGGTTGATAGCATTCTACCATTTGACAACAACATGGACAAAGTGGTTAGGTAAGCATGTTATATGGGCCACATCATCATGGGATCCACATGTAGATCAGGGTGGACATTGTGCCCCTTTACTCATCCCTCATCATGCCCATAATTGACTATGATGAACCTCTCGGCATGCACCTTACCAGACACCTGCAGCAACTGGAGATACCACATATGTACCTCGACAAGGGGATCAAAGGGCTCAAACAGATGCCACATACTGACTGGTTAAAGTAACAGCAGCTCTACTCAGTGACATACTGCCTCTTCATAGGCAATCTGTGCCTGACATAGAAGGCTAGGTCATACCCTCAGTTAATGGCCATGCTGCATCTCAGAATATCCAGATCCCACCAGGATACACACTGGAAATACTTGAACCTCAGGAGTGATATACACAGGACATGCTGGAGGGGCACATTCACAACTCAGAGGCTCCCTTCATTCCGGAATATTATCCCAATAGAGGTTAGGCAGACTGACTCAGTGACTATCTTCAAGAGTGTTATTAATGACAGGATGTGACATTGTAGGGTTACCCTGGGTATCACTTATGTGTCACTGTGAGACAGAGGCACAGTATACTAACCTTGGAAAAGGGCATAGCAAGACAGATTCAGAATGCATGTTGAAAGGCACACACATTCTGGCTAGGTGGATACATGCCCTGGGCAGACATCTCTGTACGAACCTATGGACCTATGTATCTTTATCACCATTGTCCCTATGTGCTGTTAATCACCAATGTAATCTCAATACTATGGTAGCATGTGCAAAGGTCAGTTGTCAGTCACCTCTATGGTACAGTTACATACAAGTCAGTCAGATGCATGGACACATATGACTCAGTCATTGTCCATGCCACCACAGCTGATGTGGGATGTCCCTCACTGGGATACATGATAGGGAACATGGAAGGGATCACTGAGCAAGTGACACAGGCTGGTAGACCCCTGACCTTGGTTGGCATCAGACCCTCACCAGGGATTCTGACAAATTACTGAATGCTAATGACTTCGTGTAGCTACAAGACCCTAGCTGAATGGTTCTTAGCATGCAGTCACTGCATTGCTATGGAATACTGTCTTACCACTCCCACAACAGGTGAAAACATGCAGCCCCTGTACATCAACAACATGTAGACTATATGCCCCAGACCAGGTGTGCATTCCTCACTACTAGGCTGATAGCATCTACATCTCACACTGTATGTACACATCCCACATGCTGCACCTGCACAGAAGACCATGGTCATAATGTTACTCTGTGCAAATACCATGTATTCACATGTGGCAGGCATCACACATGGTAACTATTGAAGGTCACAGGTACATATGTGTATTTGGTACACACATACATCATGTGTGCATTGCCATAACTGGTTTAATCAATGTCTTGCATTATTGTGAGTGACAACCCACACACATGGGCATTCTGTGTGTGCAAAACATACGTGGCATGTCTGTAATCAAAAGCCATACATAATTGTGATATCGTTTAGAAAGGGGTATGGGCATCCTGTGGTGTGTTTTCCCAGTTGCCAAAAGGGATGTTTCTTTCATACACACTTACTTACCCCCCTTCACACAAACTTGCCACCTGCGGGATTCAAACCCCTACCTAACTAGGTTATGACACTACAGACGGACGCATTAGCGCAGCGCGCTATTCGCATTACTGGGAGTTTCCCCTTCCACTGATATACTTATAGGGTGCTGACATCATCAGAGTTTAGAAAGTGGAATGATCATCCAGTGGTGTGCTTTCCCAGTTGCCAAAAGGGATGTTTCTTTCATACACACACACTTACCCCCCTTCACACACACTTGCCACCTGCTGGATTCAAACCCCTACCTACCTAGGTTATGACACTAGAGACGGACGCATTAGCACAGCGCGCTATTTGCATTACGGGGAGTTTCCCCTTCCCCTGATATACTTATAGGGTGCTGACATCACCAGAGTTTAGAAAGTGGAATGATCATCCAGTGGTGTGCTTTCCCAGTTGCCAAAAGGGATGTTTCTTTCATACACACTCACTTACCCCCCTTCACACACACTTGCCACCTGCTGTATTCAAACCCCTACTTAACTAGGTTATGACACTAGAGACGGACGCATTAGTGCAGCGTGCTATTCGCATTACTGGGAGTTTCTCCTTCCCCTGATATACTTATAGGGTGCTGACATCACCAGAGTTTAGAAAGTGGAATGATCATCCAGTGGTGTGCTTTCCCAGTTGCCAAAAGGGATGTTTCTTTCATACACACTTACTTACCCCCCTTCATACACACTTGCCACCTACTGGATTCAAACCCCTACTTAACTAGGTTATGACACTAGCGACAGATACATTAGCACAGCACGCTTTTCGCATTACTGGAAGTTTTCCTTTCCCCTGATATACTTATAGGGTGCTGACATCACCAGAGTTTAGAAAGTGGAATGATCATCCTGTGGTGTATTTTCACAGTTGCCAAAAGGGATGTTTCTTTCATACACACTTACTTACCCCCCTTCATACACACTTGCCACCTACTGGATTCAAACCCCTACTTAACTAGGTTATGACACTAGCGACAGATACATTAGCACAGCACGCTTTTCGCATTACTGGAAGTTTTCCTTTCCCCTGATATACTTATAGGGTGCTGACATCACCAGAGTTTAGAAAGTGGAATGATCATCCTGTGGTGTATTTTCACAGTTGCCAAAAGGGATGTTTCTTTCATACACACGCACTTACCCCCCTTCACACACACTTGCCACCTGCTGGATTCAAACCCCTACCTAACTAAGTTATGACACTAGAGACGGACGCATTAGCACAGTGCACTATTCGCATTACTGGGAGTTTCCCCTTCCCCTGATATACTTATAGGGTGCTGACATCACCAGAGTTTAGAAAGTGGAATGATCATCCAGTGGTGTGCTTTCCCAGTTGCCAAAAGGGATGTTTCTTTCATACACACTTACTTACCCCTCTTCACACACACTTGCCACCTGTTGGATTCAAACCCCTCCTTAATTAGGTTATAACACTAGAAACGGACGCATTAGCACAGCGCACTATTCGCATTACTGGGAGTTTTCCTTTCCCCTGATATACTTATAGGGTGCTGACATCACCAGAGTTTAGAAAGTGGAATGATCATCCAGTGGTGTGCTTTCCCAGTTGCCAAAAGGGATGTTTCTTTCATACACACTTACACACACACTTAACCCCCTTCACACACACTTGCTGGATTCAAACCCCTACCTAACTATGTTATAATACTAGAGACGGACGCATTAGCAAAGCGTGCTATTCGGATTACTGGGAGGTTTCCTTTCCCCTGATATACTTATAGGGTGCTGACATCACCAGAGTTTAGAAAGTGGAATGATCATCCTGTGGTGTATTTTCACAGTTGCCAAAAGGGATGTTTCTTTCATACACACTTACCACCCTTCACACACACTTGCCACCTGCTGGATTCAAACCCCTACCTAACTATGTTATGACACTACAGACGTACACATTAGCAGAGCACGCTATTCGGATTACTGAGAGATTCCTTTTCTCCGATATACTTATAGGGTGCTTACATGATCAGTTTCTAGAAAGGGGAATGAGCATCCTCTGGTGTGTTTTCACAGTTGCTAGGAGTAACATTTGGACCAAATGTGTGAGCATGCCCAGTTCAGCCTTCCCATGGCATGTTGTGTGAAAGATGTCTCATTTATCTAAGTGTGTGAGCATGCCCAGTGTGGGCTTTACATATGTTGAACTCTGCAGCCCATCACATTTGTGGATGAGTGTGACCTTCAACAAATACCTCCAGTTTATGGTTGTGTGTTGTCTGTCATGTTGTGTAGTTACTGTCCGAATGCTTTTTGTGTGAACAAAACAGGGAGTATACTGTGCCTGCAGGTTTTGCATGGGATACTTTGCACACAATTGTCAACATCCGTTCATACTGACTTAACACTGTAGCACTGTATAGTGTAGTGTTTCAGTACTTTCACTGTGGTGGTCAGTATCCTGGGCTTTAGTCCTATCACCGCTTTACATTTCCATAGTGTGCACAACAGCCTGGTTAGGGTCCAGTTGTGCACATCTGCACAAAGGCAGTGCCTCTACGGACCCTGGTAATTACTGCCCCATAAGCTTAACAAGTGTAGTCTGCAAATCTATGGAGAGGATCATAATTGAGCTCATAAACAAAGATATAGGGGACATGCAGACATTGTACCCATCCCATTTTGGCTTGATCAGAGGCAGATCATGCCTTTTGTACTGGGTTGACATCTTCAAATTGGTCACTTAGGCCATTGTTGGGGAAAGGCAGTCCATACAGCCTACCTTGGCCTTGCAAACACTTTCAACACAATACCCCAGTCAGGTATTGTTGAAAACCCTAACAACTGAAATGTAAACCCATATGTCACAAGATGGGTTGCAAACTGGCTTAAAGACGGGACCCACAGGGTTAGAGTTGCTGGCACTATGTTAGACTCCAGGCTGGTTACAGGTGGTGTCACACAGGGCTCAGTCCTTGGCCCCCATTGTTTGTCATGTACTTCCCAGAAGTACAGGCCAACATGGGAGGACTTTGGCTGACAATGTTTGCAGATGACTGCACACTGGGCACCATGGTGGACAGTGCATCACACACGGATATCCTTCAGAAGGGACTCACAGTAACTGATAGCTGGTGCCAGGGCCATGGCCTGAAGTCAAAGTGCACAACATGTGTAGACATACCCTTCAGGAAAAGCAAGGTGACCCCAAGCTACCATATAGGTGGCAATCCTCTAAGCACAGAGAAGGTTATCATGGACCTGGGGACCCAGGTTGACAGTCGCCGTTCTTCTGAGACTCACATTGCTAAAGTGGCTAGAAAGACCTTCTACATTGCCCAACTGCTCAGGATGGGATTCACATCCAGATCTAGTGGGTCATTGTTCCCCTGTACTCTTCACTTATCAGACCGGTGATCGAGTCAAATGCCCTATAATGGCTGTAGGTCACCCAACATCTGCAGCAATTGCAGACACCCTGAATGTCCCCCACCTAAAGGATCAAGGAACCCCAACAGATGTCATATGCTGCCAGATTGAAGACACTCCCACTCTATTCACTCACATACTGTCTGCTTAGAGGTGACATGTGCCTGACATGCGAGGCCATGTCCAAACAGGGATTAATGGACATGCTCCACCTCAGAATCAGCAGATCCACCTGAACCACTAGTGCAGGTGACTTACACCTTAGCAGGGTTGTATGTTGGACATGTTGGAGGGATGAAGTTATCACCCAGAGACTCCCTATGCTGTGTAATACAATCCCGGTCCATGTGAGGCAGAGCACCTTGCTGGCTGTGTTCAAGAGGTATCTTGGCCTGTGGATGGAAGGTCATACGTTTAACCCGGGATTGTCACGGTGTCACTGCTGGAGAGAGGCATGACACACTAATGGGCACAGTACTGTTTCCATATAAGGGGTGGTGTATGCCAATGAACTCTGTGCTAGGCTTATACCTGCCTTAGGGAAGATAGCCTAGTATAAACCTATGTACCTATGAACCTATCTGACCATGTTGCATTATGTTCAGATGTGAACTACTTACAACAGCCTCATCCAACATCGGTAGTGTATTCCACAACATGGGTGTACATTGGCGAACACTACCGATGTGCCCTAGGCCATTTCTAATGCTATTCAGAGAGTGTTTGTCCATCAACACATTGTAAGTGATGTTTGCCATGACATATGTCTTGTTTAGTATACTGTGCCTCTGTCTACCTGTGACATAACATTGATACCCAGGGTAAACCTCCCATCTCCCATGCACTCATTAGGATTCCTGTTGAGGGGACTCAACGAGTGTCTCTACGGACAACCTGTACTGGTAGTTTACTCATGTGTGGGGTTGGCTACTGTGTTTTGGATAATGCAGTACAGCCTGTCCTATATATGTCAGTGCTGGGGTTCAGGTCCCTCATGTGCATAGCTCCCTGCCATTCAGATTGTACAAGGTGCAGCATGTGCATTGATTCCAGCTTGGACATGGCTTTCTACATCAGGCACAGCTTGCATCTGGGTGGACAGCATGGCAGTGTGTGGAGCTGCACTCTGTGTAATCAGACTACACATTACATGTGTTCCAGCTCTGTCATACTCCTGGTGAGGTACTGTTGTGGACTTTACAGGTGCTGGATGTGTCTGCATGAGGTACACCCACAGGGGTTGTTGTGGTAATTTCTAATGCTGATGAAAGATAACTGCAGAACCACAATGACCTCCCCTTAGCTAGATGTCAGACAGCATGGACCATGCAATCACAAATAAAAACAGGACCGTCTCAAAGGGAAAGTGTCCTGTCTGGTGGACCCCAGCCATAAACAGACTGTATGACAGATGACGGTTACTAATGCAAGACAGAGCTACATCTCCAAAAGGGAAGACAGCTGTGATCAGCACTAGTAGAAAGCTACATTATCTCATAAAGACATGCAAGGTCAACTTGGGGACATAAATCACCAAAGACAATGAAGGTAACTACACTGATTTCTTCAGTTATGTCAGACACCTGGTTGTGAACCCTCGGATATGCTCAGAGTTGGTACACAACAACATATATTCCAGTGACCTGACAGATATTGGCAACATTCCGGCGGACAGCTTCAGTGCGATTTACCCCCTCCCTCACCCCCAAAAGAAGATAGTTATCACTGCTGTATGTAACCTCACTGTCATCTTGGATGTCCATGTGAGAGCCACACTCAGCAAAGACAAGTACACAGCATCCATGGGACCTGCTGGTATCTCCAGTTGCATGCTATGTGAACTCCAGAAGGGGCTGGACCCGTTGATACAACTGCTATTTAACCTTAGTCTTGCTACAGGATATGTACCTGAACAGTGGCATATGGCAACAGTGGTCCCACTCCACAGAGGAGATGCCTCCACAGACCATGGCAACTACCACCACACAAGCTTAACCAGCCTTGTCTGCAAAGATATGGGGAGAGTCATTATGGAGCTCTTACACAGACACATTACTGACCTACGGACCCTTGTTCCCACCTAGTTCAGCTTTGTACAGGGCAGATCCTGCCTTTTGCACCTAGTTGACTACTATGAAACTGTCAGTAGGGCCATCGATGAGGGCTACGCAGTCCACACAGCCTACCTGCACTTGGCTAAGGCCTGTGACACAATACCACACTCAGGCATCATAGCCAAGCTCAACAGCTGACATATAACGGCATATGTCGCAGGATAGGTTGCAAAATGGCTAACAAACAGAACCCATAAAGTCAACATTGCAGGTGCCTTGTCTGATTCGAAGCCAGTCACAGGTGGTGTCCCACAAGGATGTGTCCTGGGACCCCTCTTAATTGGTATTTACTTTTCAGATGTGAAAGCAAACATAGGGGGGTTGTGGCTGACAAAGTTTGCAGATGACTGCAACCTAGGCACCATAGTGAATACATCAGCCGGCACACAAATACTACAGAATGCAGTCACAAAGGCGGATAGCTGGTGCCAGACACATGGCCTGAAACTGAATGCAACTGATGTGTATTCATCCCCTTTGGGAGGAACAAAGTACCCACAGATCAATACATAGACAGCAACCCACTGAGCACAGACAACAAATCAGACACCTGGGGACACATGTAGATAGTGACATCTCTTTGACACCCCTGTTGCCAAAGTGGTTAGGAAGACTTTCTATCTTGCCCACCTTATCATGGAGGGTTTTCCATCAAGATCATAGGAGGTCATTGTTCCACTATCCTTCTCCCTTATCAGGCCCATGATTGAATACAAAGCCCCATATGGTATGTACCTCACCCAGCAATTGCAACAGCTGGAGACACCCCAAAGGTACCTACCATGAAGATCAGGGTTCTTCAACACATGTCAGATGCTTCCAGAATAGAGGAAATCCAGCTTTGTTCAGTGTCATACCGCATACGTACAGGTGTCCTATGCCTGACATACAAGACCATGTCCAATCAGGATTTGGTGGACATGCTCCACTGCAAGCAATCCAAATCCACCAGAGCCATGAGAGCTGAGGATTTGAACCTCAGCACATACATGTATAGGACATGCTGGAGGGACAGAGTCATAACTCAGAGGCATCTCACACTCTAGCAGAGTATCCCAGTCCATGTTTGACAGAGTCCCTCACTGACTCTCTTCAGGAGACATCTGGACAACTGCATTTGAGACGGAGGCACAGACTAGACAGAGGCACAGTCATGTTATTCAATTACGTAAGGGGGTCATACTGTGTCACTGCTAAGTCAGAGGCACAATCATCAGAATCTATTCTGTACACTTATTACCAGTATAAGGGGTGGTAATAGCCACATCACTATGGCTAGGCTTATACATGCACTAGGGCAGATAGGCTAGTAGTAAACTATGACACTAAGAAACACCGGTGTATGTGTAGCTATTGTCAATCAAACAGTATGATGTGGTTTGGGGGGCTTGATATGTCCCTGTATTCCAACATTGTTTTGTCTATTCCTTCTAGCATGTCTAGAGATCAGTTGCTAGTGTCCTCTCCTGCTCAGCTGGTGAACCTGGGAATATTGAGGCAATGTTACACTTGCCTCATGTACACTGACAACCCTCTCCTTCTGCCATAAAACACACATAGATGTGAGAGATGCAACTATATAGCCAAAGTGGAGGCTGAGCTCTCTCAACATAGGACTAGCAAGACCAGAGAGAAGGTGAAGGTAACCACACACACATCAGAAATCCAGTCTCACATGGCACTATCACAACTTAAGATCATACACATAGACACACAGAGACACTCTCGGAGGCTCTGATCAGGATTCTACCAGAATGGCAGTGGCCACCACAGCAGACACTCACACAACTGCCTCCACAGGGCACAGCACATGCAACACATTGACCACAGAGTCGGTGTGCCAAACAGTCACAGCCCTTAAGGCCAAAAACAATGCCAGACACACTTGTCTATGGTTACTCCATAGTCAGACACACTGACGTCCCGCTCACCAGATCGGGTACAGAGGAGGTCACAGTAAGCTGCCTATCGGGCACTGGAATCCACCACATAATGCAAGCACTCAGGTCACTCAACTGCAAGTACAGGTCTGACCCAGTCATTATCCATGCTGGTGTGAACGACCTGAGATGTACCTCCCTGGACTACATGGAAAGAGACATAGAGGATCTCTCTGATTATGTAGGCCAGGCAGGTATGACCCTGACCTTCAGCAGTATCCTACCTTCACCAAGTATGATGCCACATAAACAGAGACAAGATGATCAGCTGTATTATTTTGCTTAGACTATGGTGTCATTCAAAGGGGGTCCAATGTCTGTCTGCCTGGGACGACATGCTGAACAGGCCACGGTGATTTGCAAGGGACGGCTTGCACCTGTCACCCCTGGGCTTCCGGATTTTGGATGATGCTCTTGCCACCCCATTGTGCCTTTTTTATGCAAGATTCAGATACTACACCTACCACCCTAGAACACAGTAAAGGAAGGACACTAAGGGTACTGCTGCTCAATGCCAGAGGTCTCAACCTCAAGCTGCACACACTCTATGCCCTTCTCAGTATGTAGCACATTGATGTCTGTGCTGTGCCTGAAACCTGGTTCACAGCTTCTGACAGCACCCCGGCACTATCGGGTGTTACCTCATATCATGCATTCTGGCACCAGCATCCGGACAACACCAAGAAGGATGGTGGTGTCCATATTCATCAAGGACACCCTCACCTCATTGTTGGTGGCAACACACGATGCATCGGAGACCATCCAGGTGCCAGTGACCGTAGGCAAGACTGCACTGCAGTTTGTAGCATGTTACATGCCACCCTCTCAAACTCAGGTACCTCGCACAGCTATCCTGAAAACACTGAAGGGGATAAATGTATCTCCAAACACCATCCTACTGGGTGATTCCAACTATCCACATATAGACTGGGATCACTAATCATGCCACAACACTCTAACACAAAGGTTCCATGAGTTCATACACTGAAATGCCATGGAACAACTGGTCCCAATCCCCTCAAGTGGAGGCAACATACTAGAAATCATCATCACGAACATGGGGTCACACTGTTCAACACCAGCAGTATACCCATCATTGGTGAGATCAGATCATGGACTACTCTCAGTGGGAGTCCACATCCCACCCACACCCCAGATGGAAAACAAACAGTGAAGCCCTTCTCAAATGCCGACTTCACATGTCTAAGATCAGGTGTGGTCTCTTTCAAGGCCCCAAGCCAGCGGACACCATTACCCAAGCCACTGTATCACTTACAAATGCCTTCTACCAGCACCTCCAGGACTGCATGGATCAGGCAATCCCAAACAAAACAAAGACTCTTTGTACCACAGGCAAGCATCCAGTCTGGTGGACCCTAGCCATAAACAAGCTCTACAACACAAGGAAGGGGCTACTACAAGATAGAGCATAATCCGTAGGAGGGAAGACACCCCTGCTCATTGTGAGTAAAACACTGGGTTCCCCCATACAATCATCCGAGGCAAGTTTTGAGAGTAAACCCACTCAGGACTCAAGGGACAATCATGAGGCCTTTTTTGCCTATGTTTGAAACCTGGGAGGGAACTCCCAGATATGCTCAGAATTAGTTCGGAATGATGTAGATATCACTGCACCTACAGACATTGCCAACATACTGGCTGACAGGTTCATTGCAGATTCCCCCCCCCAACTGGAGGGGTATCTACACCAGAGGATTGTAGCCCCCCCATACATCTCCAATGCTGGGGTGGGAACTGCTCTATCCAAGGCAGAAAACACTTTATCCATGGGACCAGATGGTGACCCCAGTTGTGTGCTCCATGAACTCAATGAGTAATTACACCCACAGTTAGGGCAGCTGTTTAAACTTAGCCTCACCTCAGGATATGTGCCCAAGGAGTGGCATACGGCTATGTTGGACCCACTTCACAAAGGAGGTGCCTCCACCAACCCCGGAAACTACCATCCCATCAGCTTGACAAGCCTGTTCTGCTAAGCTATGGAGAGGATCATAATGGGAATTATAAATGAAGACATAGGGGACTTGCAGACATTGGATACAATCCAGTTTGGCTTTGTCAAGGGCAGATCATGCCTTTTAAACTTGGTTGACTTTTTCAAAACAGTCACCCAGGCCATTGACATGGGCAGGGCAGTCCACACAGCCTACCTTGACCTGGCAAAGGCTTTCGACACAATACCCCACTCAGGTATCATTGAAAACATCACCAGCTTAATTGTGAACCCATACATCACAGCATGGGTTGCAAACTAGCTAAATGACGGAACACACAGGGTCGAAGTTGCTGGTGCCATGTCACACTCCAGAGCTGTCACAGGTGGTGTCCCACAGGGCTCAGTCCTGGGCCCACATTTGCTCAGCATCTACTTTTCAGAAGTACGAGCAAACACAGGAGGATTATGGCTGACAAAGTTTGACGATGACTGCAAACTGCGAAGCATAGTTGGAAACCCATCTGACACAGACATCCTTCAGAAGGGTCTCATAGACACGGATAACTGGTGCCACAGCCATGACCGTACATTAAACACTAAACAATGCATAGCCATACCCTTCAGGAAGAACAAGGTTACCACTACTTCCCATCGAGGTGGCAATCCTCTAAGCACAGAGGAGGTTATCAGGGACCTGGGCACCCAGGTTGACAGTAACATTTTGTTTGACACTCACATTGCCAGGGTAGTTTGGAAGGCCTTCTACATTGGCCACCTCATCATGCAGGGATTCACATCTAGATCAAGGGAGGTCATTGTTCCCTGTACTCATCACTCATCAGACCAATGATTGCATACAATGCCCCATTCAGAATGTATCTGACCCAACACCTGCGGCAATTGGATGGTCCCACAAATTCCTCAACAGGAGGTGAAAGGGTCTCAAACATATTTCTTATGCTGCCCGACTGAAGGGATTCCAGCTGTATTCAGTCACTTACCGTCTGCTCAGAGGTGACCTGTGCCTGACATACAAGGCTATGTCCAACCCAGAATTATTGAACATGCTTCACCTCAAGACCTCTACATCCATCAGAACTACACGGGCAGGAGACCTAAACCTCAACACAGATATTAATATGATGTGCTGGAGGGACAGATTCATCACCCAGAGAGTCCCTATGCTGTGGAACAACATCCTGGTACATGTGAGGCTGAGCACCTCACTGGCTTCATTCAAGTGAGATCTTGACCAATGGATGGGAGATTGCAGGTATACCCCAGGGATAACCTCAGTATCACTGCTTGACAGAGGCACATCAAAATAATGGGCATATTATCCATCAACTTGAAGGGGTGGCAGAAGCCACAAAACTCTGGGCTAGGCTTATTAATGCCCTAGGGCAGATAGCCTAGTATGAACCTATGAACCTATGCACATAGGCCTGGGGCAGTTCTTGCTATTAGGACAGTGGTCTGCAGCAAGCTATATAGTAGTAGTGGGTTTTAGCCATTGGTTTTTGACCATGGCTATTCCATGTTGCTTCTTGTTGTGGTACAAACATGGGTGTGTGGTTATCCATGCTATTTATTGCTAGTCACCCTCATTTTGTATCTTGTTCCATGTTTTTGCACATGTACATCACTGTATGACGTGTGACCTGGTAGTGTCAGGGTGCTGATGTGGGCTTTGACCCTGTTTTCTATTACAGCACTGATATCAACATTCTCTATACTGTGTGTGTTTACACTGCACACATCTTGATGTTTATACTTCTGGCATTGGGTAGCATTACATCTAGGTTCCTATCCCTTGTGGTACCCATGAGGTGGGTTTGTGTTTTTGTGGTTTATGATTCTTGAGGGCGGATGTTAGTTGGGGTCCTCAGGTGTGCATGTGGTACATGATATTACATTACTTAACACATGGCATTCATGCCTCAGGTGGTGCTGCAGGGCCACCTCTGTTGGATACACATACTACACTCCCTGTACATGTTTGGCAGCAGGTTGTGTCATGTTAGGCATCCCTGTTACTGTATGAGTGAGTCAGAGCGGGTATCAGTCCCAGTGTTCCTACTGACCAAGCGTATGTGCTATGCGTTGCCTCTTTGCCAAGGCCAGGGCATACTGGGCACGCCTCCTTCTGCCTACTGGGACAAGGTCAGGTTGTTCCTCCTCCGAGTCACCCCCTGCCTGTGGTGGCCTTGGCAATGGTGGGGGGATGTTTGGCCCAGCCCTGTGCTGGTCCTGCTGCAGCTGTTTCCACAGGATCATATTATGTAGCATAGCACATATCATGATCATTTGGGTACATGTAGTTGGTGTGTACTGCAAGGCTCCACCAGATGTGTCCAGACACCGGAACCGTGACTTGAGCAGCCCAAACACACGCCTATGATATTACGTGTTTGTGCGTGTGCCTCATTATGGCATTCCTGTTCAGGTGTGTGTGCATTTCTGATGGGTGTCATCAGCCACGGCTCAAGTGCATAACCTGCATCCCCCACTAGGTGTCCGTGTGGGAAGTCCCCATTGGCAAATGATTGGTACAGCTGCGTCAGATGCCAGATATGGGAATCGTGGTAGCTCCCAGGGCAGCCAGCACACACATTCATTATTATGCCCTGGGCATCACACACGACCTGGCAGTTGATGGAGGGGTATCCCTTGCGGTTAATGTAGGCTCTACCCTGCTCTCCTGCTGGTGCTTTGATGCGTATGTGCGTGCAGTCTATAGCACCCAGTACCTCAGGGTATTCTGCTATTTGCTGGAAGAGACGCATATTGCTGGCCAATACCTCACGGGCATTGGGGAAATATACATGATCACCGACATGTGCTGACATGGCATCCAGGAACTGGTGTAGTACCCTGGAGGCTGATGCCTGTGATATCCCCATCATATCGCCAGTTGGTCTCTGGAATGTACCTGTTGCTAGTATTCTTAGGCCAACACATACCTTGGTTTCCACTGGGATGGGTTCCCCTCTGTTGGTTCTGTGTATGAGGCATGGCCTGCACAGCTCAACAATCTGCTGCAGGAGCACTCTGTCCACTCTATAGCGCTCTACTATCTCCAGCTCATGTAACCCATGGTAGGTGACCCTGGGCCTGTATACTCTTCTCCTTCTCCTCACTCTGGGTTGTCTGTCAGCATCTGCATTGTCACCACCCTCAGCAATTCGCCTATGCCTGACTATAATAGCTATGGCAGCCCCTAGCATTTCTGCTCTGAGTTCAGCTTTTTTCAGTTTTCAATTCTGATAGCTTAGTTTCTGGCAGTATCTGTTGTGAGAAACAGCCTGCACTGCTCCTTGCAGTGTTTTAAGTGCTGGGTTGGGCTTCTAGTCTGCCTGTGTAATTGCCTGCTTCTAATTGTTTCCACCAATTAACTCCAGTAGTATCCTCTGGCAGTTTCCCTGGATTTTAGTTGTTTCCTGTTTCCTTTCTGTTTCCTGAGGGGGAGCAATGTGCACACCAGCTTAAACACGCTTACAGTCACTTAAACACGCGTACACATCCTTACACGGTGTTACACGCGCGCACACATCCTTACACGGTGTTAGCTAGGCTGATTCATGCTAAAACGCGCGCACACTGCCTTACACACGTGCACGCCCGCGCAAACCGTTGTAAACGGTTTGCAACACGCTCCCACATGTTGAATCTGCCTTACACGCGCGCACACGCGCGCATGCACGTATATCAAGAAACTTTGAGTGTAGGGATAGCGTATACCCTCAATTTCTTGACTTTCCTAGTGTTCTGTTGGGACACACCTCTCTCCCTGATGTCTGTCTGTCATCTCTTACCTTACATTGCCCTCCAATCTGGTACATTTATTGCTATCACCCCCCCCATGATGTCACCTACCTCTTACTCTGTTCCTCCCCCGTCTCTAACTCTTACACTACTCAGACAGTGCTCATTACCTATGTGACAGTGTGATTCAGTATTGTAACCCTCATTTACATAGGATTGCCTAGTAATGACTAGTTACATGTCTTACACGGAGCTTCCCCCCCTTGACAACCACTAAACGGAGGCCATATTGTTTTTGGTCTGCAAGTCCCTCCATTGACATTCAATGTAATACATAAATCCCACAATTGTGGGTTTATAAGCTTCGGTTTTCAGTTTTAGGTAGCGCACCCCATTTGCGCGGGTGTGCGCTGCAGTTAAACACAAAAATCCCGTGGAAAAAAAAAAGTTATATAACTTATTTTTGAAACACTTTTTCATGCCAATGGCCACATATTTGGCCATTGGCATGCTTAATGAAACATATGCACCCTTTATTTGGAGCTGATATAGCTCCGTTTTTAATTTTGCAGAAATGTACTCAGTTGTCAGCTGAGTACATTTCTGCAGCTAACACGTCCGTTACACGGACTGGTTTCTGCTTCGTGGATCGCTCAAATACCTCATTTGCATATCTTTGAGCTGCAAATGAGGTATTGAGCATTTCCACGCCCAGTCCGTGTAAGAGACGTGTTAGCTGTCTCTTACACGGAGATTTGGGCTGTTCCTGAATCAGGAGGCTTACACGGAGGCTTACACTACTCTTGAAGCCTTCTTGAATCTGGCCAAATGTCTTTCAAAATTTTAATAGTGGGCTGTGTATTATGTTTTATTTTATTTTAGCAAGTAGAAGAGATGTTTGGAATTCAATATGCAGTATAATGCAATATACACATTTCTACTGAGAGTAGTTTATGAATGTTTCTTTAAAATTGTATTTGGAAGGTGGAATGTTTAATTGATTGGCAATTATTGTATTAAGAAAAATGTATTTAATTAGGTTTTTGGCACCAGTGCTTTCATCTGAAGAAGTCTGTGTCTCAGACGAAAGCGCTCATTTATTCAGCTTTTTTAAGTTATTAAAATAGACTGTTGCACTTTTATTGAGGCACTGGACTCTTGCTCATTTTTTTAGTTTGTACATTAGTTATTTTGGTGATTTCATTCTTCTGAAGCTATAATGGATTAGCAAGCACAAATTTGCTATGAATACAAAAAATACAATAAAATCAAAGGAAAAGCACTGTGTTTGACATATGTCAGAGGATTACTTTAGTTATCCTTCTAAAACTTAGAGGTACCATGACACAGAGGTTCCTACAGGTCACTAACTTTAAGTGCCTTGGGTTCTGCTTGGAGCATTTATTACATTTTACCATGCACAGTGGACGTGTGAAGATCATGGCTTTGCTGGACCTTTCCTTTAGTGTCAGTTTCTTACTCCAGAAGTTAAAAGCACTTAACTTGAAAAAGTAAGCAGTACCTTATAAAGTGCTTCTGACAGAGTGTGTAAGTATACCAACCCCAGGGGACTACTTCATTACCAGTGCAACTTTGCTGTCAGTTAGCTATTTGTGTATTACTGCCCACTGTGACAGCATCATTGTCCATCACTGGCCAATAACGTAAGTATGGCAAATGGCAATTCAGTGCTAAACACCAAGATCTTTGTCACAAGCATACTGGGCTGTTAGACTAAGTTTCTCTAGATTAAGTCCTCTGATACGAAATAAGCTGTCACATCTCTGAAGTCTTTGCCTGCAGAAAAGTTCTAGTGGACATTTATTACTACCACATTTTTAAAAGCAGCATCTGATGTGGTTTCAATCAGTCAGGTCTTCTTCTTTTGCTCAAACCAGGGGTCCAGGGAAGTAAATAGTGTGGGAAGAAATAGCCAGGGAATTGTTATGGCTAGGCTTGTATAGGCCCTAGGGCTGATAGCCTAGTACCCACCTATGAACCTATTAGTATCCATGTTTGAGGGAGCTACGACTGAAGGCCAATCACAGTGACTCTGCAGTGCATTTGACTTCTGTGCTTGGACTTTGATGATATGCCTAAAACAACAGTCAGATTAACTCACTGTCATACTAAGAGAACATTAAGAGAAAAAAAAAAGGATGGTTTCAGAAAGATTGATGATACCAGTAAACATTTTTTTGAAAAATTCTGTGACTGGTGTAGATTCAAAAAGAACTCTTTTTTTTTTCCAACCTTGTCCCAAACCAAAATTAAGTATATATGATGAATGTCATAGAGATTACCCATAGTCACAAGAGGTTGCAGGAAAACCCTTCTTCAAAGCTACTTTTGAAAACTTGCAAATATACTGTATACGATTTTATTAGTAATATCTAATTTCAGGAGAAATTTTGAAGTAGGGGTGACCACTAATATTATTTGCCATGTAGCTTACCACATTAAATGCAGAAGCTGGAAAACATGTTGTTACAATGAAGCATTTAAGATAGGATTATTTGCAGGACAGCTTTCAAAAAGCAGGGTCTATCCTACAGTATAGATTTAAGTTACTGTGCTTCCTAGTTGTATTTACTGAAGTCCTGGTTTCTAAAGCATATCTTTGTTAGATGTGTTCCTAAAACAGACACTAGAAGAAGTGAAGAACTTATTTTAGCTAAATGCCCACTATATCAGAATCAGGCAGCAAGCATTATGCTGAAAGAAAAGTAGAGTAAATGAACCATTCAAGTTCTCTTTGGCTTCTCATATCTCTTCCTAACCTAGGCGAGGTGAGATGAACACTATTGTTCATAAACCAGAACAAAAACGTCCAAACTATATATTAGCAATATGAACCTCATCTGCATCTCTGTTATCTTCACTCCAGGCAGAAACTGAAACCAAGCCATATGGAAGACTTAATTTTTGACTTTTTACATATAAAAAACTTTTAACAGAATTATTGGCTGCCTTGGAGAGACATTTCCAGGAAACAGACTAAAGGGCTGAATGTACAGTTGGAAGTAGAAAGTAAAAATATAACAACCTTAAAATACACCCCACCTCTTAAATGCAATATTAACATTTTAGGTTCATAGGTTCATAGGTGTGTACTAGGCTAATGGCTCTGGAGCCTGTACAAGCTTAGCCCATATGGTTTCCCTGGCATTGTGCCACCCAACATTAGTTTCCAGTGCCTCTGTTGAGTAGCGCCACTGGAATGATCCCTGGGGTGAATTTTCTATTTCCCATCCACTCATAAAGATTTCTTTTGAAGAGGGCTAGAGAGGTGCTCTGTTTGACATGTATGGGAAGTCTGTTCCATAGCATGGGCAGTCTCTGGGTTATGAACCTGTCCCTCCAGCATTTTCTGTTGATTGTGGTAATGAGGTTGAGGTCTCTGGAGCATGTGGTGTGCAGGGATTGGGATTTCTTTAGATGTAGCATTTCTAACAGAGCTGGGTCAGACATGGCTTTGTAAGTCAAGCAGAGATCGCCTCTAAGTAGGGCATATGATACAGAGAATAGTTGGAGTTTTTTGAGTCTGTCCATATAGGACAAGTAAACTAGAAACAAAACAAACCGGGAAAGGACGGCTCCGCAGCACTTTAATTAAAACAACAAATGTACACAGATATAAAAAAGGGAACACTGATGGTAAAAGTCCAAATTAAGCACTTTTCGTCTAGTTTAGTAACTTGACTTCTTCAGATCAATCAATTAGTTACTAAACTAGATGAAAAGTGCTTAATTTAGACTTTGACTGTCAGTGTTTCCTTTTTATATTTGTGTACATTTGTTGTTTTAATTAAAGTGCTGCAGAGCCATCCTTTTCCCAATTGTTTTGTTTCTAGTTTACCAGTTGGTCATACCATTTTTGTTATTGCATATAGGACAAGTGTTTAAGGCCTATGATCATCTTTGTGAGGTACTTTTGCGGCCTCTCCAGTTGTTGCAGGTGTCTAGTGAGGTACATGCCAAATGGGGCATTGTACTCGATGATTGGCCTAATGAGGGAAGAGTAGAGGGAGACAATGACCTCTTTCTTCCTGGATGCAAAACCCTTAGTAATGAGATCTGCCACACAGAAGGATGTTCTCACCACAGTGACAATGTGCTGGTCAAAAGAAAAGTTGTTGTCAACCTGTGTTCCCAGAACTCTTATGACACCTTCTGTGTTCAGTGGACTACCATCGATGTGGTAATTCATGGGAACCACATTTATCCCAAAGGGTATGATGACACATTTATTGGGATTGAGCTTAAGGCCATGGTTCTGACACCAGTCATTGGTCTCAGTGAGGCCCTACCTAGTTCCTCCCCCCACCTCCATTTCTTTGAATTTCTAAGCATTAAACATATGATGTATTAACTATCTGACAAGCTCAATGCTCAACATCTGCTAATGAAAAGTATATATCATACTGTAACAGTTGCTTCTTTTTATATGAATGTATGTGTAATTGCTAATGTGTACTAAGTAATGTCTGTTCATGCATATAACTGCATGTTGGTTTAAATTGTATATAATATGTTGAAGCTTTTCTCCCTGGGCCTCCACTGAAAATATATATATATTTTTTTGTTAAACCCAGGTGGACAAACTCATAAATTAAAGGAAAGTAAAAAATAAAAAAAACTTAAAATTTAAGTGCAACGGTGAGTCATTATTTCTGGTTAGTAGTCTAAGCTGTAGGACCTTTCTCAAGAAGTTCTTTGTCACTTTATATTAGGTGAAGGGTTTATCAACCCCATTAAAAGAACAGTTAACAAATCTCTAAGTAGGCCAGTTCTGTCCATAATAAAGTATGTGATATAGACATTTCACCCTATAGTACTATTAAAGATGAAGAAAAAAACACGGTCTTATTCTAGAAGCATTAAATTATTCCACTTGGAGCTGTACATCATATGTGCTACATACTTATCACATGTGCTACGGAGCTTAGTATTATGCATTAAAAGATTCTGAAATGCTATCACTACCTCTGTTGTTGTATTCAGAAGGTCTTAAATGAGAACTGATTCTGTCTACGGGACCCAGCTCTGAGGTGGAGGTGATATTATACATAGAAAGGAAACACGTGTTTGAAATGATCTAAGGTAACAAAAAATCAGTTTCTTTTGAATAAGCATGGTGCTACCAAAATGTTACTGGGGCTGTCTTCTCATGCATTCACCAAAAATGTATAACTAAAACAAGAAAAAACATTTAACTAAAAAGAATGACTTTATGACTAAAACTGGTCTATATTATAACAATGAAAACTTAAAATAGCGAATGCTGTATAATCGACCCAAAAAAAACAAAAACATAAAATTCCGAACGGAACAGCAATTTTTTTCCCTGGGAAAAAAATCACTGTTAAATGTCTTCGGGATTTTGCTGTTTTGACATTTAGCTGTTGATTAAACAGCATTCGCTATAATAAGTGTTCGCTTCCTTAATAGGGAACCGACTAAGATATATCTTTCAAATAATTTGCTCAAGAATTATGGACAAAGGCAAACATAATTGGGAGAGAAAGGGCTCAAAATGGACAGATTCTAAGTAATGTTGCTATAAACTTAGACTGACAAACTCTGGATTAGTATGCAGTTTTCAAAGGATATGAAGTCTGAAACTCAAATGTCTGTCATTATTTAGTGACTGCATTCCTCAATAATTTACCACTAAACCACATATTTTTATGAGGAGCACACCAAAAAGTATGAGGCAAAAATGTGGACATTCTGTGAAATTCTGTACATTTAAGAGGTGTGGATTAAATTTGACTCATCGGTGACTGTCTTATTAAAGAGTGAGCAAAATGTAAAATATTGACAACCAATATTTGCTTTAAGACTATTACAGCATTTTTGTATGGGGTGTCACCTCCCTGTACTATCTAATTTGGGTAAGAGGCTATGCACACCCACCCAGCAACTTATGTATATTAACTTTGAGTCTAACAAGAAATATTTCAGAGCAAATCAAGCCACTTAACATCTTTTCTCATAAATTCTGGATAAACCCAAAATATCAGAGTAATTTTTTTTCTTTGGACATAGAATCAGGGTATTTTTTAAATATATTTTGTTTCACTTAAAAAGTTAAATAGAGCAACATATTTTGCATCAATATGCACTTTCTGAACAATAAGATGGTGACTTACCAGAAAATCAAAATTTTTATGAGGGTCAAGACAAAAATGCAAAGCAAAGTCAAGGATGTTCCAGAACATCAGGGACAGCTGAGTGGTATATTGGATATCTCTGATATACGGCAGTCCCAGTGTTTGAATAAAAATAGCACAAATGGCATAAAATTGATCAGTGTTTAGAGTGATAATCCCACATATACTTAAAATCCAAAACAACACTAATGTAAAAAGTCATCCTCACAAAAGCAACACAAGGACAAAGCTGACCTCACTTTAATTCCCGTGGGTCATATAATAGTATAAGCTGATTTCTCAGTTTGGGAAGAGATGCGTCACTGGAAAAAAAAAATTGTCCACAGAGTTACTGCCTTGTATGTGCTAGAAAGAATTCTGAGATCAAGGTTCACTTTTAATATTTGCATATACTTCCAAAGGAATAGCTGTCTTCCTCTGAGAATTGTACCACCACAATAGAAAACTGACATGTTAGCAACTACTTCAAAGCTCAGGATTCTTTCATCCTTTAAATGTACTTTACACTTACTCCCACCCTGTTTGTTCAGCTACCAAACTATTGCATCATATAGTGAGAAAATCCATTAGTGCTGATTCATCTATACCACCATGGGGCACTTAGTAAACATCAGCAGTACTTATGAGATGCTCATAGTACATGCGTATGCATGCATGTATGTATACATGCATGTATTCGTTAACCATGGTGGTGCACTGATCCTAATGTGCCTTTTTAGGCTCAGCCAGGGAAAAAAAAAATACATAAAAAAGAAGAGAAGACAGCATTAGAGAATAGCACAGACATTAAGAGAAATATAAAAGGTTACAGTAGTGTTGTTGCACTTTCTTCTGTTGCGTTATAATATAAATAAAATTGCTAATGTAGTAAGACATAGAAAAAGTACAAGATTGTTTTACAAGCACAGAAACAAAATATTCAGGAGGTAGCATACAGACATTAAAGACATGGTAAAAAATAAAAAATAGTAAAACTGTCACAGTTTGGTATATATATGGTGTCATGATGCAACATCAAATGTGCTAGTGATCTAATAAATAAATAAATAAAACAGACAGAAGGAGATAAGGGGTGAAGGGCCAGTTTAGGGAGTGGGAGAGAAAAGGAAAGCTCTTACAGACTGCAGTTGTAAGGGTTAAGAAAGTGTATAAAGTTAATAGTTAATTTGTGACCCTGAAGTGACAAAGTGTCCTTCCTTCCCCTGTGTGTACAGACAATTCTGGAAGAAGATGGGTCTTTAGAGGTTGTTGCTAATGAAATGGAAATTTCAATTATCTCACTCCACAAAGGGGGAGCCACCACTGATCATGGGAACTATCGCCCTATTAGCCTGAGGAGCCTGGTCTGCAAGGCCATGGAACGTATCATCATGGAACTCATAAACAAAGACATTGGTAACCTCTAAACTCTGGACCCCACCCAGTTCGGGTTTGTGAAAGTCAGATCATGCCTTCTGAACGTAATAGACTTCTTTGAGGCAGTCACCAAAGCCGTAGACGAGGGTAAGGTGGTTCACACAGCCTATCTTGACCACGCCAAGGCTTTTGACACCATCCCCCATTCTAGAATTATAGCTAAACTCACTAAACTAGGTAGAAATCCCTATGTCACAAGATGGGTTGCCAACTGGCTCACTGACAGAACCCACACTGTAAAAGTTGCAGACTCCAAATCTAACTTCAAACTAGTAACAAGTGGAGTACCACAGGGTTCAGTCCTGGGACCTCTCCTGTTTGGTATCTACTTCTGTGAAGTGCAGTATAACACAGAAGGCCTCTGGCTAATGAAGTTCGCAGATGACTGCAAACTAGGAGGCATAGTCGAGTCCCCAAATGATGTGGACATCCTACAGAAGGGCCTCACTGAGACAGTTGTCTGGTGTCAGAGGCATAGCCTCAAGCTCAATGACAAAAAGTCCATTGTCATCCCCTTTGGTAAAAACTCTGTACCCATGAACTACCACATAAATGGCAGTCTACTTAATGCCAAATGTGTGATAAGAGACCTTGGGACCCAGGTGGACAGTAGTCTTTCCTTTGATTATCACATCTCCACAGTAGTTAGAAAATCCTTTCATGTGGCACACCTCATTACAAAAGGGTTCTCATCTGGGAAAAAAGAGCCCATTGTTCCCCCTCTACTCAGCACTCATTAGAACCATTATAGAGTGCAGCGCCCCTTTTGGACTGTACATCACAAAACATCTGCAGCAGCTGGAAAGGCCACAGAAGTACCTCACTAAGAGGATTACTGACCTCAAACAGATGCCCTAAACTGACCATCTCAAAAAACTCCAGCTTTACTCTGTAGCATATCGCCTACTCTGAGGAGATCTCTGCCTAACATATAAGGCTATGTTAAACCCAGAGCTGTTGGACATGCTACACCTAAAGAAATCCCAATCCCTCTGAGCTACACTCTCTAGGGACCTAAACCTTGTCACCACAATGAACAGGACATGCTGGAGGGATAGATTCCTGTCCCAGAGACTTCCTATTCTCTGGAACAAGCTACCCATCTATGTCAAGCAAAGTTCCTCATTAGCACTCTTCAAGAAAAATCTTGATGAGTGGATGGGAAATAGGAAATATACCCTGGGGATCACTTCTGTGGCTCTGCTCAACAGGGACACAGGAAATTAACTTTCTTGGGTGGCATAAACCAGGGAACCTTGTTGGCTAGGCTTACTTATGCCCTTGAGCCGATAGCCTAGTACTTAACTATGAACCTATGAACCTATGAAATGGTATAACCTACCCAAAGGATTTCTGCACTTCATGACTGTTGCAAAATTATACATTTCATGTGTCATTGCTCTGAAGTACTAAAACCAGCATTTGTTAACTACTACAAATTCAGTGCTAGAGTTCGTAGGTATGAGCTCTGCAGGGTTGAATGCATATGAATTGGCACTTGGTGAGTACAAGCATATTTGAACATTTTGGAAACTACCTTTTGCACATTTGACAATCAGGTTAAAATTCCATCATAGCAGGTTTCTGATATATAGATATAGATATATGTATGTGTATATATATATATATATATATATGGTTCCCTATCAGAATCCTGAAACACTATAAGCCTGAAAGTCAAAATCCTGAAAACTAATGACCGAAAATGCAAAATCTCGAAAATGCAAAATCCTGAAAGTCAAAATCCCGAAAACACAAATAATGCTAATATGTCACTATAAAGACACTAATATCTACCAACTGACCCTGACCCTAACCCTAACCCTAAGGTCCGTCACTATCGCACACTCACCTGACCCGCGCCCTAACCCTAACTCACTTAAACCACCCCTAACCCCAATATTTGTCACTATTGCATACATGCCTAACCTGCGCCCTAACCCTAACTCACTTATACCGCCCCTAACCCTAACATGAAACCAACCGCACACTTACCTGGACCCAACGCATGACCTAACACCACAGGGCTAACAATAGCAAAGCCACAGTGACGTCAGCATGTCCATTTTGTGTTTTCGGGATTTTGACTTTCAGGATTTTGCATTTTCGAGATTTTGCATTTTCGGTCATTAGTTTTCAGGATTTTGACTTTCAGGCTTATAGTGTTTCAGGATTCTGATAGGGAACCATATATATATATATATATATATATGGGTCTACTTCAGTAGACCGAATTTATATTTACCCAAAATCCATTTAACTGAGATGACTCCACCGAAACCTCATTACAACAAAGCCAAGAACCATCTATAATTTGAACACAGAGACTAACCACTTTGCCACCAAGGTGAACTTTGCCCTTTTCCCCAGTATAGTGTGATCTCGGAGTTGGTATATTTAGTTGGGGTGTGGGGGGGGTAAAGCCCCCCCCCATTAGCATGGGTTTATTTTTTTTTTACTGGGTTTTTGTGTCCTGGTAGCCAAGTGGTTAGTTTCCCTGTTCAAACTGTCAGCAGTTCATGGCTTCATTGTAATGAGGTTTTGGTGGAGTCATCTCAGTTAAGGTTTCAGGTAAGTGTAAATTTGGTCTACTGAAGTAGACCCATATATATATATATATATATAGAGAGAGAGAGAGAGAGAGAGATACCTATGATATTGAAACCTCAACCCTTTTGTTCTTCTTATTGCCTTTCATATGGAAGTTGCAGTACCTTACCAAACAATGTTCAGCTTCTTTGTAGTTGATTATTTTAGTTATCTAATCATCTAGGCACATAGGTTATGACCACCTTTCTCATCCTGCACTCTTGAATCCACTAAATATGAAATGTTAATGCAAGACCCCATCTGCCTGAATTGGTGGTCGGTAACATACAAGTAAAATATTTCATAGCACTTATAACAAAAAAAAAAATAAAAAATAACCTGCTCAAAAAAGTATAAATAAATAATTGAAAAAAATAAATAAAACTAGCCATAAATATTATTCTCTGAACAGTGCACATACTATAAGCACAAAACTGCTGACTTTGTTAAATTGTTGACTAACAATAACAAGTCTCTGCTGGCTTCAATAATTTGCCTTATGGAAAGTATATCTAGGCCAGCCATTCTTCTTTTGGTTTCATTTTTCTAATATTGTCGATTCCTCATCAGAAATGGTCAGAAATCTTTCTTCTATCACCCCTTACCTGGATGAATATATTATTTATTTATTTATTTATTTGCAGTTTGTTAGCCAGGATGGTCCATTGGGCCAAGAAGAACCTGTTTTCAATGGAGTCCTGGGGAGAAAAGCTCCATAATAACAAAAAAGTTATAATCAAGTAATCGTATCACAGTAAATACAGAAGTACAAATAAAATCATAGTATTTAAAGATACAAAAAAAGTTAAGAAAAATGAGAATTGTTGTAAACTTTTGCTACTACTTTACAAGGGAAAGAAACAGGAGTTTGAAGTATATGAGATGACTGAGGTATAGAGAGGAGAAGAGGTTATGTGGGATGGGAGCAGGAGCATTCCCAGAGAGATGTTAGATGTAAGTGGAGTGAGGTCTTGAAGGAAGAGTGACTAGAGATGGTACAGATGGGTGGTGGTAGGGAGTTCCACTGCCGAGCAAGGGAAAGGATAGTAGATTTTTGCCAGTGGAGTGGGTGGGTTTATGCAGTTCTATCAAGTTTTGATTGTTGGATCTTAAGGATCTTTCTGGAAGGTGCATTTTAAAGGAGGAGGATAGGGAGGGACAGAGGGAGGGGCTGAAAATGAGTATGTGAAAATGAGTGAGTTGAATGTAGGTAAGATAACTGGGTAGCTCTAACCAATTTAGTTTGTGAAGGGCAATACAGTGATGGGTAGAAGATTTGTGGCTAGTGGCAAACTTGGCGATCTTATTATAGCAGGAGGAGATTTTTGACTTAAGTGAGGATTGTAGGTTGGTTAGGAGTGGGGCCCCATATAGGAGGGAAGGGATGAGGAATGTGGTAGAGAGAGTGGACTTAGTAGAGGAAGTGGGATAGTGACAATAGCGGTAGAGCATACCAAGTTTTTGGGGATTTTTTCTCCTTTTTCTCTAAAACTGCCAGCTTAAATTCAACTCTCACCTACAAATTAATGAGGACACCTAATAGTCTGGCATCAGATACTGTTTCGAGGGGTGTATTATTGTGGCGGGTGATAGAGAATGAGTTTTTATCAATAGAGGTTGTTTTAGAAGGGGTAAATAACATAAGTTTTGTTTCTGAGGCATTGAGTGCTAGGTGATTGTCTCTCATCCGCTGTTCAGTGGTAGAGAAAGCATCCTGGGTTAGTTTTAAGAGAGTGGTGATAGAGGTGGCAAAACAGATTACAGTTGAATCGTCGGTGTATTGGATAAGGTTTGTGTTAGGGATTGAGCGGTGGAAATCATTTATGAAGATATAAAACAGAAGGGGACCCAGTATGGAGCCTTGTGTTACTCCTGTGGGTGTGATGAGGAATGGGGAGGTGGCTTTTTTCCATTTAACTGCTTGTTGCCTATTTGAGAGGTAACTGGAGAACCAGTTGAGAGAGGAAATGGATAGGTTTAGATTAGAGAGTTTAGTTAAGAGAAAGTCGTATGAGATGGTATTGAAGGCCTTAGAGAGGTCCAGTAGGAGGGTAGATACAGTACAGCCAGAGTCACGGCCTTTGTTTACACTTTCTAGGAAGGAAAGAAGAGCGGTGGTGGTCCTGTGGCCTGGTCTGAAACCATGCTGTGTGGGAGTTAGTAAGTGGTTGTCTATAAGATAGGGTAGGAGTTGTAGATGGATGCATTTTTCAAGTACTTTGGAGATGGGGGTTAAGATGGCGATTGGAAGGAAATTTGTGATATTATTGTTGTTGCCCCCTTTGTGAAGGGGTAAGACGAAGTCCAATTTCCAAAGTTGGGGTACATAGCCTTCTTGAATAGAACAATTTATTAAAATAGATATGGGAAAGGCAATGGCTTTGGCAGCTATGCTAAGAAAGTAAGAGGTGATGTTGTCCGGGGCATTGGAACAAGGTTTCAGTTTCTAGCAAAGTTTTTTTATGGTGGATGTGGGAATGAGTTTTAGAGAAAAAGGAGAGTGTTGAAGGGTAAAGGTATTTAAGAGTGAAGGGGAAGGGGAGGAAAGGGGAGGAGGTGAAGAAGTAGGGGGACTAGTATTGTCAATGAAGGATGAGGTAAATTTGCTAACTGAGTTGATGAAGAAAGAGTTGAATTGTGTGGCCAGATCTATGTCTAGAGCATCAGGGTGAGAGTTTTCTTTTTTGCCAGGATTAAGGATGGTGGAGATTCCATTCCAGAATTTTTTAGGATTTGTTTTATGGGTACTTTGTAGTCTGGAGAAATAGGCTTTGTGGTCTACTGTGATAAGCTTTTTGACATCGTTGCAGAGTGCTTTGTATTCATTAAGGGTGGAGGGGGTCTTATTTTTCTGGTGGCGTAGCCAAGCTTTGTCTCTAAGGTGCATGGCAGTTAGTGTGTCCTTGGTTAGCCATGGGGCAGTTTTGCTTTTTATTCTTTTAGTTTTTAAAGGGGCAAATGCATCTAGGATGTTTAAGAATGTTGAGTTGGAAGTAGGTTATGGCATTATCTAGGGGGAGAGTTTTCAGAGGGCTCCAGTTTATTGATTTTAGTGAGTTAGAGAAAGTACTGGGATTAAAGTTTTTAAGGGAACGAGTGGAAATATAGTTATGAGATATTTGTAAGGGAGAAGGAAGGCGATGGACAAATGTGGGGAGGTGGTCACTGAGGGAACTGTGAACTATGCCACTATTGGAGAAATAATGAGGGTGAGAAACTAAGACCTAGTCTAGGATACTGCCACTGGAGAGGTCTTTAGAGGGTCTAGTAGTAGAATTGATTAGCTGAGAGAAATTATAAAGGTTAATTTTAAGGGAGTTTGTGGGGGGACTGGATGGAGGACCAATTTATATTCATGTCACCTAAGATTATTGTTTCATTACTAATGTTGGTGGAAAGCCAGGAGAGAATATCTTCAAGTACAGAGATATTGTCCCCAGGTGGAATGTATAGCGAGGCTATGAATATGTATTTGTGTTTATTTAGTTGGAAGTAGTGCCAAGATTATTTTGGCGTTGTTGAACTGGGGAATAGGTTTAGTGTAGAGAACAACAGATAGGGATGATTAGTATAGGAGAGCTACTCCTCCACCTCTTTTATGGGCTCTGTCTTTTCCGATCATAGAATAGTTGGGGGGTGTCAGGGGGTTGTTATTATCTTTTATTTTAATGTAGCAAAGAATTAAACATTTCAGTCCCCATTTATCAAGTGTGTACTGCCTTCTAATGTGTGTAGCTATATACATGTTTGTAAATACTGTTTCACTATACTTTGTTGCATAATGATTTGTTTATAAAGTGAGGACATTTTGCTGAACTTTCATTTTACAGAACATGCACATTGCCGAGTGACCATGTTGTCAAAACAGTAAGTGGATTTGTGTTAGATGTGAGGGAGTATGTGCATGTGTTTGAGGGTTAAGGCTGGGTAAGTTAGTATATTTAGTGTGTGTGTGTGTGTGTGTGTGTGTGTGTGTGTGTGTGTGTGTGTGTGTGTGTGTGTGTGTGTGTGTGTGTGTGTGTGCACTGTTTGCCCACCCTGCACCACCTTAGTAATACCTGGTAATCCTAGCCTAACCCTGCTCAAAGCCCCTAACCCTCACCTGACACCATACCTTTGAAAAATAATTTTTTTTTTAATTTCTTTAAGTCTTTTGGGTTTCTAATACCATGATAGGAATGGACTCCATTCCTAAGTCAACGTATGATTAAAGGTCATGATATTAGTATTGTTTCAATCTTTGATGTTAGACAAAAGTGCTCTTTGCAACACCCTCAACGTGCTCAGAAGTGACTCCTGGAATTCATACAGAGTTTCATGTATCAGTAGCATATCTAAATAAGACTGTCAATTATTTTTTATGAGACTCATTGCTCTTACTACTTTTGGAACTATGTGGGTATCTTTCTTCTACATTGCCCTCATTTCTGCCTGCAAGTCCTGGTATTTTATGACTTTGTGTCTCTCCGTAAGGAAGATGCTGTATTCACTAGATGTAGCAATTTCAGTGATCAGTGCTACTTTTGTCTTCTATTCATGGACTACTATATCTGGTTTTCTCACATGTATTTTTTGAATTGTTGGCAATGGGTGATTCCATGTGATATAAACTTCATCATTCTCTGGAATACTTTGTGACCCATGTCTGCAATGCTTCTCAGTTACTTCAATATTAAAATGTTTGCACATTCTCCAGTGCAGCAGTCTTGCCACATTATTATGCCTTTTAGTATACAGGCCCTCTGTCATTGGTGTATCACATGCAGCAACAAAAAGTGTGACTGTATCCATTTCTGTTTTACAAAACCTGCATTTGTCTGTTTCTCCTACATTTTCAATAGACTTTATAAACCAATGTATACATAGTCCACTATCCTGGCATGATACTATTAACCTTTCATCTTTTGGTTTAAATTCACTTCTCCTTAACACCAATATAGATACTTATTTCCCTTTGAAACTTAGTATAAGAGTAGCAAGGGTAGAGGAAGTTATTCTGAATAATTTATAATTGCTGGTGCTGTAATAATCCCTACATATAACATAGGAAAGCCATTAGAGCTAACTTAGTACAGTATCTAAGTACGTCTAGTCTGTAGAGACGACTATTTCAGGCTTAATTTTGCTTGTAGAGTTAAGAGGATAAAGGACAGTTGTAAAAATGCTACATAAAGAGTAAGCACTTATAGTCTGGTTATTTCTCAAAATAATCACTATGTGATGCAAAAAAATCCCCTGAAGTCTAAAAACAGACAAAAAAGAGAAAATGATTTGGCTTGAAAGTAAATTGTTGATTTTGTATTCCCATACTCTCATAAATCTTGCCTGTAACTGCAGTAGCATCATGGCTTTTATTCACATGCTGTGCTGTTAACCAATACAACATAAATATTTAAAGTGTTAACAATTTAGGAATGTATTTTATTTAAAGTACACCCACCAATACTGTTATAAATGAAAGCTATGGCAAGGCCAGGCATGTTATAATTAAACATTTGTTGGAAGAATTGTTTGTACAACAGTGTTAGCGTGCATTGCTTTTAACACTTAACTCAGTATGCCTACAAATGTAATTTTACTCTAGAATTTCTAATTTGGCAGTCTTCGAGGGTTTTTATTCTCTGGACACATAATGAGTTCAGAAAAAGTAATTAACTCATACCAGTGAAACATTTTGTAGAAATATAGATGTTTTCCTCTGCTACTTAGCATGAAATTCTTACTCTGTATATTTTTGCTCTCTCGTGCTATATTATGAAGCATGCATACATAATAGTTCTATTCCCTTGCCTTCTGGCACACATGCATACTTTAGATTTGCATTGCAAATTGAAGTTATTCATGCACTAACTAGTCTGTTATCTTCCTTGCATAAGAATAAGTTAACAAGTTTAAAAGATATTTGATCTAAAATGTATCTCTTGTTAAAATTAAATTATAAATGACCTCTACATTTCTTGTGCAAACATCTCGAAACTGCATGAGGACAAACATGAACATTAGTTTTGGTTTAAACTAAAAACAGTGACATACAAATGTACTCATTCGAGGGTTCTTTTGAAGGCATTGTCAAAAAATGTCAGTTTTAATGAAATGCAGAACTGCACCTCTTCTAGTAACATAATTTTTGTGAAGGCTACATGTAAATATCAAGATTTACATTTCTGTTACCATATATTTTAAATGTTCAAATTATCTTGTATGCCAGTGTGATTCGTTGATAACCAGTAGCCTTCCTATTGCATTCTTTTTAATATCCAGCTCTGAACTACCCTTTAAATTACCAAAGTATTTATATGCAGTTGTCTGGTTTTGTGGCAGCAACCAAGATATTAAAGGAACATGAATAACTCCATAACTGAATGCTACAGGGGAAAATGGTCCGGCCATTACGCTCACCGTTTGATATATCTCAGCGATGTGGATGCACAAATGTATGCCAAAGAAACAGCCATTCTATACTGTCACCAGCATAGCTGCTTTCCTCACTTATGCCCACCCTTGTAACAAAAAATGAAAAAAACATAAAATAAAATGAACAAGAAAGGAAAAACAGGCACACAATAATAAGTGAGCCCTAAAATAAGCTGCTGTGCTGCATTTAACTAAGTTTTACACAACAACAGCTAGCATTGTTATATAATAGCTCCTGGTTCCCTGGTTCCTTTACAAGTGGTATGTGCCTTCTGTGTAGAGTCTGCATGCAGCAGGTCATTCCTTTGTCCTATTGGGTTTTTACCAGGGTTTATGATTTGCTTTAATAGCCAAAGAAATGCTGATACATGAATTAATAATAATTTTGAATCGCCTGTAGGTCTGTGTATTGTCTAGGTATGTGAGGGCATGTTGTACTAGACTAACATCTTATCCAATATTTTTTTTCATAGCTTCATAGGTGTGTACTAGGCTAATGGCCCTGGAGCTTTTACAAGCCTAGCCCATAGGATTACCCTGGCATCGTGCCACCCAACCTTAGTTCCTAGTGTCTCTGTCGAGCAGAGCCACTGGAGTGATCCCCGGCATGAATTTTCTATTTCCCATCCACTCATCAAAATTTCTCTTGAAGAGAGCCAGTGAGGTGCTCTGCTTGACATGTATGTGAAGTCTATACCATAGCATGGGCAGTCTCTGGGTTATGAACCTGCCCCTCCAGCATGTTCTGTTGATTGTGGTAATGAGGTCGAGGTCTCTGGAGCATGTGGTGTGGAGGGATTGGGATTTCTTTAGATGTAGCATTTCTAACAGAGTTGGGTCAGACATGGCTTTGTAAGTCAAGCAGAGATTGCCTCTAAGTAGGCGATATGAGACCGAGAGTAGTTGGAGTTTTTTGAGTCTGTCCATATAGGACAAGAGTTTAAGGCCTAGGATCCTCTTTGCTGCCCTTAGACCCCATTGATACCAGCCTGGTCCCCAGCACCTAATATCCACACCAGGTCTACACTACTCTCAAATCCCCCAATTTACTCTATTTCTGCTGGGGCCAGTCAAACATCTAGAGGGTTTTCTGGGGACTTGTCTCATCTGTGCTTTCCATTTAGGGCAGATTTTTTTGTGAGTGATCTACCTAATCCCTCCACCTCACACACTTATTGATTATATCCAAGGGCAAGTCCCTTCTTTGGATCATGCATCTCCTTACGGACCATATCAGTCAGCACTCTCTGATCTTGGACGGGCAAACCCATCCCTTCCCTGCTACTCTGTCAGTCACCCAAGCCAATAATCAAAACTGGGTTAGCTGGGCTATAGTCAGGGCTTTATCCCTCTGTGCCACAGAAGCAGCTCTGGCACCTTATTCAGTATTGATGCTTTACCTCGTTGATGCTGAGACAGGGCCCAACACCCTAATGATACCAAATAGGCTGATGCAAGTAATGAAGACTGAAATAAAGATGAATCATCACAGAATCACAGAATGTACAAGGCAACAGAGCCCTGTTGTTACTTACACATTGCCAGTACCCACCCTTGGACCTTACCACCTTTTTCAAGAGTGGTTGGCCAGATAATGATGATGTTTAATTCGGCATTTGAACGCAAGATAACTTTTAAAATATGAAGTGGTAATCCATAGAGAATCAGGACTGTCCAGATAGGATGCCATGAATAATGAATACAGACTGAGATAGTCTTTTCAGAAGGTGAAGTTCGATATTCGATATTTCTAGTCCATGTGTGTCAGTGTGTATTGACAGCAGATTTTCTTGAATCGTCATTATTTTCAAAAACAACTTCAAATAAATTCCCATATTGCACTGCATGTCATGGCTACATGTTATTCGTTTCTGAGTTCAGGCTTTTTTGTTTGATTGTTTTTGTTTTTTTTTTTTTTTTTCTCTTAAGGCTACTGTACTTGATCACAAAAAATTAAAATTAGCTAATGATTTTCTTTCAGCCCAAGCCATGTTTGAACTTATCTGAATCCTGAAATATAGACGTTGTAACACTAAAATGCACAAAGCAGTGATTATATATTCTACTACACAATTTATTTCTTGAAACTACATAGGTTCTTTCTAATATGGACATGAGGCTCTTGAAGTATTCATAAAAATGCAACTGCAGGTTGTGCTAAGGATTTTGTATTCACCATGAGTACAGTTATGAAATGCAAACCACAGAAAGTATGTGTGTTTATATATATATATATATATATATATATATATATATATATATATATATATATATATATATAGATAGATAGATAGATAAAGATATATAAAATCAGACAACAATACCTATTAAAGAGGAAATGTAGTTTTCTACCCTTAAGGGTAGTCAACACTTTCCTTAAGGAAGAGCAAACCAAGAAAAAGGGGAAACTAGATGGAATGATATCAGCATATGACATGCTAAAATAGACTGCTGTCATAAATACTAATGTAAGATCCATGTTAATATTCACCCTCAATTCTTATTAAAAACAAGAAAATAAGATTCAAGCTGTTATTGCTTGTTTATTCTGTGATAAAGGGAAAGACTGGCAGCACAGCTATCTAGAATTTTGTAAATAATTATATGTCATTTGTGAATAATGATATGATTTATACAAAACTGTATGTCAGCTAAAATATAACCACAGCATGCCTGCTGACTTAGAACAGAAACGCATGTAAACTATATACCTGTGCAAATGTATGTTTTAACATTAGAAACTAGAACATAAAAGGGTTAACTTGCAAAACTTAAAGAAAATAAGTTCAAATTAAGTTGCTTTACGATTGTGCTATAAAAGTTCTCTCTCAGTTTCAGTGTAGCAAACACAATGTCTAGAGTTGGAAGTTTTTGTATTGTCTTGAAAGAGAAGTAATTATTAGGTTTAAAATGTAAAAAGTGTTTTATTGTTTTATGACTTTCAGTTTCGAGCAAACATCTGAGAGAGAGAGAGATGTATTTTTAACACAGAGATGTTAAATTCTGTTAGTTTCTGTGTTAGTCTGGGAACTGAAGTCAGGTGACAGAAAGGGATGTCATGCAAGTTAACCCAGCAGTAAGATTTGATATTAATTTAAGAACTCTCTCAGACAAAGAGAGAGACTGGGCATTTTGTATTTTGTCTTTGACCTGGAAACATTCAATCATCACCATCTGCACTTGATCTTACTGTAAATAAGATTTAAGGTATATTATCTCTTTTAGATATAGATAGGAATATAGTAAAGATTTGTTTAGATGATTTCTGTATTTATTTGGGACTGTCCTGCAATGTTGTTTTAAAATATTTCCTGTGATTCTGATCTCTGAAGTTACTGTGTTGATTTACTGAGTATTGTCTTGTTCTTTTATTGTTTATTATTAATGTCTAGCGATGGAAGCTTTTGTATTGTCTTAAAAGAGAAGTAATTAGTAGGTTTAAAATGTAAAAGTGTTTTATTGTTTTATGACTTTCACTTCTGAGCAAATATCTGAGAGATATGTATTTTAACACAGAGATGTTAAATTCTGTTAGTTTCTGTGTTAGCCTGAGAACGGAAGTCAGGTGACAAAAAGTGATGTCATCCAAGCTAACCCAGCACTAAGAATTGATATTAATTTAAGAACTCTCTCAGAGAGAGACAGGGCATTTTGTATTTTGTCTTTGACCTGGAAACATTCAATCATCATCACCATCTGCACTTGATCTTGCTGTAAGTAAGATTTTGGGCATACTATCTCTTTTAGATATAGATAGGAATATAGTAAAGATTAGTTTAGTACTTTTCTGTATTTATTTGAGACTGTCCTGCAATGTTGTTTTAAAATATTTCCTGTGATTTTGAACTCTGGAGTTACTGTGTGGATTTACTGGGTTTTGCCTTGTTCTTTTATTGTTTATTATTAAACATATTTAAACCTATCTCTGTAGCTAATATTTGTGAGACATATGTAAGCTATTAGAGTACTTGCTGATGTATTTGGTTACACTGTACAGGCCAATCCTAAATCGCCTTGCAAGTCTTGGTCAGACTACTATTTGGATTAATAGTAACATTATATAATAGAATTGGACACCCTTTGTAAGGGCCTTATAGTAGCTGATAAGCAGGGGCTAGGGGCAGTGGAAACTAACTTATACTCTGGGCAGAAGGGGGCATAGCTAGTAAGCCTTTGCCATCCTTCCCCAGGTGTGTGCGTGTTTTTATATATACATCAAATCAAAAGTGTGTCAGCCAGATTTCTGTGTATTGGAATAATTTCATCAGTGATCAGGAGGAAACTAAGAAGACATATCAGTGTAACTGCAACAAACTATTTCTGAGATGGAATTATCGTATAACTCTTGACTTTGACTAGGTGGATAGCAAACTAGGGTCAGGATCAGGCCCAATACTGTGGAGTTGTGAGCTAACAACTTTCCTAAAATGTCTTAACTTTTGTGCTTCATATAAATAAACTAAATAGCGACTGATAGAGATGATCTGTTCACTTGCTTGTGCTGTACAAAGCTAGGTTACTAGGCATCATTTTTTAGTAAAATATAAAGCTATAAAAAACTGTGTGACTGGGCATCATTCTTTGAAAAGTATAATCCTTTACATTGCAAAGGTACATACTATAGACACTGGAATAATACGTATGCTTAAGTACAGTCTTTATTTGACTTGAGAAGTACTGATGTACGACCAAACAAAATTATTAAGATATATGCTATTTGTATTACTGTCAGTCCAGGTATTAACGGATATCTGTCAACTATTCCAGTGTTGAAAAGAAGCCAATGGGAAAAATTAACATTCTTCTGAACATGTTATTTGAGACAGACAGCAATTGTTTCTACAGTATGATTAATATGCTGTCTGTTATTTGTCTGAAAAAAAAAATAAAAATGTCAGGTGCAAGTAGCTGCACTGTTTCATCAGTCTAAAATTTGTACTTCTTTATAGGTATCTAACAGCTAGATATCCAGATACAGAGTTCTTTATAGGCATCTAACAGCTAGATATCCAGATACAGACATACAGGGACTACATGTGGCATCCACCACTGTAAACTCACAGGATTCTTACAGTCACACTGCACTATACATGACATCCCTTCCCTTACCTGTAAAGTTCAATATTTAATAATTGCTAATCTGCAGTCATTAGTTCCTACTGTATTTCTCAGTAAAATAATGTTTTTAGTTTAAACAAGTTGTTTTTAAAAGTTACATACATCACCCATGAAAACACCCTTCCTTGCCTGTGACACTAGCACTCGGGGGTTGTTTTATGACATCTTGGTTGGATGGGAAATCTGTCCTGGAGGTTAAAAAAAAAAGCTATTACCTAAATCACTGTTTCTCAAACTTTTCTGATCATGGCCCACTTGGACAAAGCACATAAGTCAGTGGCGCACTAGCCCCTTCCATAAATCACATGATTTAAAGATGGGTCATATTTCGAGTACTGATACATGTAAAATCTCAGTCCTGATACACTAATTTAATAAATTATTTTCACCAATAACTCCTTCATTAGTTTGTATTGTGTATACACAAGCACCAAAATGACACAGTAAACTATTTTTCCTAGTAGTCACTTCAGCAGTCTGACCATGTATGCACAAGCACTTCCCTGATACATGAATTAATTATTTCACCAAGCAACATCTTCATTACTATGCCCAGGTATACACAAGCACCAAAATGAAACAGAGACCCCTTCAGTAACATATGTACAAGCACCAAAATGAAACATTCACCCACGTGACCCCTTCAGTTAAATGTTGAGGAATGCACAAGCAACAAAATGAAATGTATGCCCAATCGATACATACCTAACAAGCATGCAGTCTCTAAGGTCAAAGATTCACTGGTTGCAAATAACAGACTTCCCGCACATGGCACAGCACAGACAGAATTGGTAGTTTTAGGGTTTCTCCTTCAGTTTCTGGTGTGCTGCTGAATCGGTACTGATTAGTTATCTCAGCTTGCAGTTGCAAGCTGAAATGAACCAATCAACTTCAAGAAAGGAGGGGCTCATGGGAGCAACACATCCAGACATCAGACAAAACCCTTTATTTTGTAAAACACATGGACAGTGAAGAAGACGGATATATTTATTATTAACTCTCGAATCCCACCAGGAAATCTCCATATCCCCATGGCCCATCAGTGGGCTGCAGACTGCACTTTGAGAAAGGCTGACCTAAATCACCTTTCCATATGTGTGTAACTGGTACTAGGATTGCACAATGTTTATGAAACCTATACCATATTTAACAGCTATCTGATTGTCACCTTCTTCACAACCGTGAGTGGTGGTCTAGATTTCAGTAGAGCATATTATTTATTTCTGTTTACCCTCATGACCTCCATTAGTCTGAAAGCTGTTGCATTTTCATTTATGTTACTATTTGGAGTTGTTGTTGTTGTTGTTGTGTCTTTCAGCTTTTCCCGGTTAGGGGTCGCCACAGCGGAACTCCGGTCCGCTAATGATTGGCAGTAGATTTTTACGTACCAAGTTGCCAGCCCTGATGCACAACTTTCAACGAAGGTACGCCCATTCATGCATGTCTCCACACAGAAGATGCTCTAGCTGAGAATCGAACAGGACAACGTCTTACTGTGAGGCGACAATGCTACCGCAGCACCACCACTGCAGTATATTATGTTACTCCTTGGAGTTACTGCTACTAATTTGTAGTCTACTTGGAACAAATGAGGAGTATATTTGACAACATTTTTCTTATGTCTTTCTATAACATACTACTGCATTGCTGCTTCCTTTCTTTACTGCTTCTGGTTGACATAGTCGCACTCATACTAAATCCAGCATTTCCTGGTCCCACAAATTCCTCATAGTCACTTCTACGAAAAGCATGATGGGATGGTACAATTCCAAGTAGCTGAGCTGTGCTTTCCACATGTGACTAGAAACAGATGTGATTTTATTTTTTGTCATCAAATTAAAATTAGTTTACTTGGCTAGAATACACAATTTTCTTCTGAAATCAAAAGGATGGGACAACATGCATACTGAGTTCCAACTGTATTTTTTGCAGTATGATTTTGTTTATTCATAGTCCTTACTTATCATATTATACAGCACATGCACACATGTATATAGCTATAGGTAGATATATATAGGCATACTGAGTGAGAGAGAGAGCCAACTGCCAGCTGAGTGAATGCAAAAAGAGCGATCTTTTAAGATTGAATCTAGAAAGATCAAATCATGAAAAAAGGTTAAAAAACAATGTTTTGCAGGGAATACAAGCCCCCTTGCATTTCGATCCCCCCCCCAGCTAATTATACGTACCAATTTCAAAATCATACAACAGTGGGGTAAGTGCAAATAGCCAAATCATGCTGTTTTGCAATCTCACAAGAAAAGCAACTAAAAGGGTGAAAAGCAAGCATGTAAGCGAGTTCACTCTTTTGAATGTTTACTGTTACAGACTGAAACCATATATATATATATATATATATATATATATATATAAAATCTGCATCTCTCTTTCTATACAATATATATATATATATATATATATATATATATATATATATATATATATATATATATATGTGTGTGTGTAGGTTCACTGCCATTAGTTGATTTGGGTTTAAAACAATGTATATTTTGTAAACACACTTTGGTTGACAAACCAGCTGGTCAACAGTGCTGCGAGATAATCCCTGGGGTTGGGAATATGTTATTTCCTCAGGGATTGTCCAATGTGTGGGCTGGAATAAATAGTTAGCAGGGTTATGGGGGTGCAGGGGGCTTGCCCAGTAGAAAAATACTGTTTTAAAATATTTATCCAAGGAGAAATATTTTGGGGCATGCACAGCAGAGTGTCGACATTTTTTTGTCAGTGTTAACATGTTGACATTAACTTCTCCTCATTTAGATGATTGCCACTTTAAATGTGTGTATGAATGCATGTGTGTGTGCGTGTGTGTGCGTGCATGTGCGTGTGTGTGTGTGCATGTGCGTGCATGTGCGCGCGCGTGTGTGTGTGTGTGTGTGTGTGTGTGTGTGTGTGTGTGTGTGTGTGTGTGTGTGTGTGTGTGTGTGTGTGTGTAACATGCGATACTATAGAGTAAGAATATCATGCCATATGGCATACATATATCATATTGAGTTATATACAGGCAAAATATATAGAACAGCAAAAAGACATTTTAAACATGGACTGCAATCTGTCAACAGCAGTTTAACAACAGCATTAGAACTTACTTCCTAGTATCATAACCTGTAACAAAATCATTCCATTTGGATGGTTTTCTACTAATTGTACCATATCTAGATATTTTGCAGTTACAATTAAATAGTATTGTAATCGCAATAGGTTTAATGGTCACATCTAGTGTTTGGCCATCATCAGATATATTGTCATAATTGACCACTATATAGTTACTGTTAGGACACATGAATCACTTTATGAAACAGTCTCTGGATAAGTTAACTGGTAAACTTTCTGGCTTGAACTTTCCTTTTATGTAGATTCTTCATTATACTAAGATAACAGCAGTTCATGTCTGCACAATTGCATTTTGTAACTTCTCAAGTTCACACATTCTTTTGCCTTAAATGGTGAACCTTGTCATCTCTGCATGATCAGTTATAAAAGCTTCCTGTTCCAAGTATTTGTCAACTGGGTTGTAGCTTCTAAGAATTTCTCCAGGTCTGATCTTAAGTTATACCTGCTCCTATTGCAAAGACATGCTTCTGGAGAATTTCTCCCCGGGCCTCCGCTGAAAATTGACTTCGTTCCAAGTCAGATTTTCCTGGTTAATAAATGTTAAATATATGAAATAAATAAAATACTTAGGAAAATAAATTATCCACTCTAGATCTGTCAAAAATGATTTCCAATCACATGCCAGAGATCTGGAGGATCGAGTTGAGCTGTACGAACCCAGCACTCTGACAGTCATAATGTCAAATACCGATATTACTGATCGTCCAAAATTGCCCTTCTTTAGGGCCCATGTTAGTGCTCAATCCTGGGTCAAGAGTGGCAGGGAGTTACAGCATTTGGTATGTTTTTGGGTATGCTGGTATTTGTCATGCCGACTTTCAATGTATGGTTGTGGTTATTGCCTGACTGCATATTCCACGTATTGCACTACCAAAGTATACCTCATTCATTTTCTCTACATCTTTCCATTCAACTCTATCACCTACATTATCTTTGTATAACTTTCTAAGCCCAGTTCCTGCTCCTAAAATCTACAGTCGCTTTTACTGCCTATTATTGTACCTAATGTGTATATAATTCATGTGCATAATGCCATGAATAATTTATTGATAGCATTTTCTGATTTGATAATTGCCCCTGTATGATATAATATATTGTAAACTGTGTTAACTTATGGAGTTTTTCTCCCAGGGACTCTACAGAAAGAAGACTAGTCAGACTGTTTTGGTTAACCAGTTGAAATAAATGCATTGATTAAATAAAATAAATAAGGTATCAGCTGATTTGTCATAGGATTTCTGTTTATGTTAGACTTCTTCACATAGTGGTTGAACATTTGGCATGTCCCCTGGTTAAGGTATAACAGGACATTTTAGCACTTCTGTTTTCATTCTGCTCCTCACTGATACTTTTTATGGACAGAGTTGTTTGAGTTTAAGTAGAGTGTTTCTTTATTTGAGAACAGGAAAACAGAATTGACTCTTGTTTGGAGATGATAACATTCATTTGCATGACTTTCTTTGCTGCTGTATAACTATATTAACATATAACACTGTCAACAGGGCCATTAAACTCAGGACACATTTCTGAAGATGTAATGTGTTAAGTTTTGCAGGCTTAAAAGCTTACATTTTTTTTTTTGTTTTGTTTTACAAACTGTGGATCATTATCTGTGAAGAATGTATAAGGGATACCCTGTTAAAAAAGGGATACAATGATAAAAAAAGACCATCAATCTGATGACATCTTATGAGGAGGCATCTTTAAACTTGATAACTCCAGGTTACTTGACACAATTCTCATTGTAAATGAGATGCTGATTTCTGAAACTAAAATAAATCAGAAGCAACTTTACTCAATTATTTGTCTCGTGAGGCATTACTGAATGTTTTTGTGGCGTTTTGCAGACTTCACTGTTTTCTGTTTTTACCATCATAGCTTCCTACTTACTTAATTCATATGCTGAATATAGCATGCAAGATGTTAGTTAGACAAATCAGATGCTAAAATCAAAATTACAGGGATGGCTGAAACTGAGGAAAAAACTGATGTGCTTATAGATGAAGGTGAAACAAGAATGCACGTAGGCTGGCTTGTTGTGTGAAATATTGTATCATCTATCCTGATAATTTCTTTACAGATAGATGGGGGGGTGCAGTGTAGGCAGTGACTGATTTTATTTTCCTGGTTACAAAGATCTCTGTAGATGGAGATTGTAGACATAAAATTCAAAGAAGCTTGCCCGTTAGAAGGAATGCTATGATAAACCTGAATAAGATTTTAAAGAGCAAATAAATCACATTGTCTGCAAAGGTTCACAGAGTCAAGGTTAAAAATGTCCTTTAATAACATATGGCTGTATAAAGTAAACTATAAGTCAGGCATCAACCCAACCAAGCATTCTTGTTATAGGTGACTCCATTGTAAAACATACAGATGTACTTCTTACCAGACTTAGTAAGGAAAGAGTGATGCTGAGTTGTTTTTCTGGTACAAGGATCCATCAGATCACTTATGCACCCAAGTCCCTTAACAAGTGTAAGTAAGACTCTGTCATAGTTCATTACAGCATCAGTGCCTTGAGGGGTATCTTTCTCTGGACTATATGAAGACAGACATGATGGAGGTCTCAGAATATATCTCCAAAGCAGATATGATTCTGTTATTGAGCAAAGTTCTACCTTATCCAAAGGACGATGCCACAATATGAGCAAAAATCATTGATTTCAATAATTGTTTTAGTTTCTGGTGTTGTTCAAGGGGGATGCAGTATTTTTCAGAATGGGAGGACATGGTTACCAACCAAATTGCTTTGTAAAGTATGGTCTGTACAAGTCTCCCTTAGGCTTCCAAATATTGGTTAACACTTTATCCACCCTCTTACAGCTTTTTATAGACAATATCAAATTGGAAAACCTACAGACAGAGCAAATAAAACCAAAAGAATCCTAAAGGTGTTACTGCTGAATTCTAGGAGCCAAAACAAGAAATTCCTCACACTACAGGCTCTGCTCAGTCTGGAGAATGTACACATCTGTGCAGTTACTGAGGCATGGTTTAATTCCAAAGAAAGTACCAACACTGCAAGGCTTCAATGCCTTCCACACATTTAGACCATCAGCTGCACAGACAGGGGTGAAAATGGGAGGAGTCTCAGTCTGTATTAGCAACAAGCATAACTAGGGTTGCCACCAATCTGTTTTTTTTTCAGACTATCGAGAAATCAAACTGATTGCCCAGAGGTACAGAAAATACTGTACAAACTCCAGTATTCTGTTTCAAGAAAGGAAACAGACTATCGGAGTTTGTAAAATTGGCAAATTTACTATGACTTTTTACAGAAAAGCATCGTAAATTGTCAGAAAGCAGGCATCAGGAACAGAAAAAGAGAGCATTCCCATCAATTTATGTCACAATGACATCACAAAATAGGCAGAACGTGGATGGGATAACAGTGGAAATGGGCAGGGTAATGGGTGATGTGAAGGGTGTGGCCTTGGTCTGGTTGTAGCCACAATTAAAGGTGGTAACCCTAAGCATAACTGTATGTTGATTAAACAGGATGATGCCCTGGAATTTATCTATGTGCAAATCATCATAAACAAAGTCCCATACCATATAGTAGCAAGCTGTTGGTCATCCTCTAAGTCCCTATAGTCTTATAGCTTGTACGTAGAACTACTGGAGACACTCACCATTAAACCAAATACCAGTTTCATGGGAGACTTTAATTACCCCTGCATAGACTGGAAAATATACACTGCCTCATTCTCACATGCACACTGATTCTCAGAATTTATGAACACAAATACCCTTCACCAGATAGTGTGTGCACCACCAGAGGTTCAAACATGCTGGACCTGGTGCTCACCAGTATGTGAGAGTGCTATGCCCCACTTAGTGTCATGTCCTCAGTGTTAAAATTGGACAACAAAACTGTCTCCTTTGAAATAAAAATCAGTACTGTAACCCCGGTAGTTAGGCAGTATTCCAAAGCAAACTACATCCTATTAAGCGACAGTTTGTGTCAAAATGTAATGCCTCTCCCACCCCCGAATTCACAGCAATCTCTGCTGAAATGTTCACAGAGACCCTGTACAACCATGCAAATGGTTGTATAGGGATTGCTGTACCTACTAGAAGTAAGCCCAAAACAAACTCTTAAAACCAAGCCACACTGGTAGAATCCTAACCTTAATAAGGTATATAATAAAAGGAAAAAAGTCATGGCTAAAATCAGGAAGAGTAACACCCACAGTGATAGGAGCTCTTTAATTAAACTTAACAGGAAACTAAGATAACTCATTAAGTCAATGAGGCCAATTATGAGATCTAGATTGCCTTACAGGTTAAATATACCCACAAGGCCTTCCACAGCTATGTACAAAATCTCAAAGGCAGCACACACCAGTGTGCTGAAGTGGTGGTAAATTGTGCTACCTTCATTTAGCATTGTAATGCAGCAAATTTGCTCCTGACAAATTCAGCTCAAACTTCACCCCCACCTCCCCCCATAGAATATCTTCTAATGTAACCCCTCACAAATTATTAACAGGGAGTAGGTACTGTCAGCACTCGCTAATGCTAAAAACATAGCCTCAGTGGGCCCTGACAATATATTGTGTTGCCTTCTAAATAGCTTTAAACATGTCCTATCAGGACCACTTGAGTCACTTTTCAAGTATAGCCTCAAAATAGGCTCTGTACCATGAAAGTGGAGGATTGCAATGGTTATTCCACATCACAGGGGTGAACCATCAACTGACCATGGGAACTAGTAATCTGACTAGTCTATTATGCAAAGCCATGGAACAAATTACCATGGAAATGATCAACAGAGACATAGGCAACCTTCAGACACTGGAACCAACTTGGTTTGGCTTTCTCAAGGGAGGGTCATGCCTACTAAACCTGGTGAAATCTCTTTGAGAAGGTCACTAGAGCAAGGGATGAGGGAAAAATGGTGCATACCTTTACCTGAAAGTAGCTATGGTGTTCAATACAATACAATACCCTACCTGGGTATAGTTGACAAACTCGCTGAACTTGGCATAAACCCCTACATAACTCATGGATTGCCAGCTGGCTCACAGACAGGTCCTGGAAATTCAGGATTGGTGATGCAACTTCCACTAAGAAACTGTTCTCCAGCAAGGTACCTCAGGGCTCAGTGATGGCACCACTCCTATTTGGCATTTAGTTTGCATAGGCAAAGGCTAATGTCAAAGGCCTTTAGCTAACCATGTTCACAGATGGCTGCAAATTAACAGCTATCGTAAATCTCCAGTGACGCAAACATATTATAAGAGGGTTTAGCACAGACAAATGACTCATGCTAAAGTCATGGACTAAAACTCAATATCAAGAATTCATTATAGTGCCTTTTGGGAAAATGCCACCCAAGCTAATTATTACATCAATCAGACATGCCTAAGCGCTGATCCAGTACTCAATGATCTGGGGACATACATAGACAGTAATCTGAGTTTTGACCAACATGTGGCCAAGGTAGTAAAAAAACTCATTATATGTTGCCTAGCTTATAAGTAAGAGCATTGCATCCAGGTCCAAGGAAGTTTGACCCATCATTGAGTATAATGCCCCTTTTGGCATGTACCTGACCAGGCATATGCAACAGTTGAGCACCCACACAGGTTCCTTACCAGGAGAATCCAGGGTATAAATACATTGTCTTGTGTGGATTACCTTAAAGCCTTATCTCTATATGCTGTCTCCTGCAGGTTACTGAGAGGCGCTTTTATGCCTGGCATACAAGGCATACTCAGATCCAGCTCTGCTGGACATTTGCATATCTGGAAAATAAATGGCATCAAAACCACTAGACTCTAGGATTTAAATTTTTCTTGTGACATAAATATGACATGTTTTTGAGACAGATATGTGTCTCAGAGGATCCCCATGTTCTGAAATAGGCTGTCCATCCATTTGAAGCATCTCTGTGAACCAGAGTCCATCACTAATCCTATTTAAGCCTAACCTTGTCCAATGGATGGGAAATTGGGAATTCACTCTTGGTCTGTCGCCATATTTCAGATAGTCAGAGGCACACAGTAACGCTCAAATTAACATATCCCCTATTATGTAACCACTAGAAACTTCCTAACTAACATACCCCCACCTAATAAATGTCCATGATACATAGGGACACATTTGGGTTGGATTACATGCCTAGGCTTATAAAGGTGTAGGTGGTAGTTAGTCTAGTATATACATATGAACCTGTAAACAAGCTGAATGCAATCTGCAATGTTTCCATCACAGCAAGCGTAATAGTCCATTTTCTGTGTAATTCGTATCTGGCTCTTATTTTTGTTTGTAGCTAGACACAGTGGTATTTTGTAATTTATGTTTTACATTTTTATTTTCCTGAGTTAGCCCACTACACTGTACTTATTTTTGCTGTTTGCACTTTTAAAGTTGTTTTAGTCGTTTTTTTTGTGTTGTATTCATCTGTTTAACTGTTGTAGGCTACACACTCAAGTGCGCTAGCTTGTTCTGAGCATTTAAAGTGTTTTTTGTGTAAGTTTACTGTATTTTTTGAAAAAAAATATATTCTTGTTCCCTGCCTTTTCTAAGCTAGTCTAGTCCAGTTTTCAGGTTCTGCTGAATTCAGGGCTGTGGTACAAGTTCCTGTGTTGCCCATATCCTTACTTGGATAGAAGGAAGTTTCTCTGTTCACCAGTGAGAGTGGGGAGTTTTGAGCAGCCTATTTGTCCCTGGAGGAGTGGTCTCAGCCCTGAAACTAGTAGTTTATTGGCTGTTTTGGGCTAATTTCTATCTCTTTCATCTCCCTGCTTTAAAACCCGCATTGGCGCGGTTTAATGCAGTTTTGTACACCACACAGCGCAGGTTAGCTAGGGTTAAACTATTCCCGGCTCCACGAAGTCTGCTCTTCAATTTTTCCATTGGAACTAGTCAAACCCTCAACTAAAGCACTCCGACCTTCATTTTACAGTCCAGCACTTGCTCTAAGCTCTCAGTAAGCAGTAATAAACGCTAACACTACACCCCCCCCTTTTACTATACATTAGTACAAGGCTCCCTATTCGTCCCTACCAGACAATCAGTAAAACAGTTCATTTATCCATACAGGCATGTCCAAAGAGCAGCTTCAGGTGTACTCTCCAGTCCAGCTGGTGAATCTGGGCATCTTGAGGCAATGTTACAATTGCCTCATGTACACAGACAACCCTCTCCTCCTTCCAACAAACACAAATGTATGTGAGAGATGCAACTATACAGCCAAACTGGAGGCCAAGCTCTCTCAACCCAAGACTGGAACAGTCAGTCAGGAGGAGAAGGGAAACACTTGCTCCACTCTACCAGTCTCACATAGACTAGTTATATCTGCACCAACAAACAACACACATAAATACACAAAAACATACTCGGAGGCTCTAAATAAAAATCTGCCAAAGTAGGAGAGACCTCCAAAGCAGACATCCAAGCAACCTCCACCCTCTAACCACAACCACGTATCACATACTTCACAAAGTCAGTGTGCCACACAATCACAGCCCTTAAGGCTAAATAACACACCCAATACACTAGTACAAGGTGACTCTGTTGTCAGGCACATTGACATCCCACTCACTAGACTGAACAAGGAGAAGGTTACTATAAGCTGCCTGCCAGGTGCCAGGATCTGCCACATAACACAAACACTCAGGGCACTCCAAAACAAGTACAAATATGACTCTGTCATTGTCCATGGTGGTGTGAATGACCTGAGATGTACCTCCCTGGACTACATGAAAAGAGACATAGAGGAGCTTTCTGATCATGCAGCCCAGGCCGGTATGACCCTGACCCTGAGTAGCATCTTGCCCTCACCAAGAATGATGCCACAGTATAAGGATAAAATGATCAGTTTTAACAATTGGCTAAGCTATTGGTGTCATTCAAAGGGGATCCAGTGTCTGTCAGCCTGGGATGACATGCTCGACAAGTCACGCTGCTTCACCAGAGATGGCTTGCACCTGTCACCCTAAGGCTTTTGAATACTGGCCAAGGCTCTTGCCACCCCCATAGTGCCTTTTTTAGGCAAGGCTCAAAAGACAAACCCACCTCCATAAACAACACAAGTAACCAAAAACTGAGGGTAATGCTACTTAATGCCAGAAGTCTAAACCTCAAAATGCATGCACTCGAGGCACTCCTCAGCATGGAGAAAATCGATATCTGTGCAGTAACAGAAACCTGGTTCAAGGCTCCAGAGAGCACCCCAGCACTACCAGGCTACAACTCATACCATCCCGTTTGGCCCCAGAACCCAGACTGAAATACAAAAGGAGGGGGTGTATCCATTTTCATAAAGGATACCCACACCTCCAGGTTAGTAGCACAGCACGTGGACTCAGAGACCATCCATGTGCAACTAACAGTGGGCAAAGCTGCTTTTCAGATCGTAGCTTGCTACAGATCACCCACCTTGTCTCAGGACCCCCACTCAGCATTTCTGAGAACATTGGAAAATATGAAGGCCCTAGCAAACACCATGATACTGGGTGATTTCAACTACCCAAACATTGGCTGGGAAAACTACTCAAGTACAAACTCCTTTGCCCAATGCTTCCTAGAGTTTATAAACTCAAACGCCCTGCAACAACTGGTCATCACTCCCACAAGAGGTGACAACATATTGGACCTGATCATCACCAACATGGGGGAATCAGTGTTCTCCACCAGAGGTAAACCCCTCGCTGGTAAGATCAGACCATAAACTAATCACACTGGACATCCACATCATGACCCCACCCCCAGTCAAGGAAACCACTGTGAAAAACTTTTCAAAAGCAAACTTCACACTTCTCAAGACCGAGGTGGAAAGTTTCAAAGCCCCATTGCTAAAGGATAATGCTGCCCAAACTGCTGAATCCTTTACAAATGCATTCTATGAGCACCTACAGGAATGCATGGATCGAGCCATCCCAAGTAAAACCAAGACTCACTCCTCCAAAAAGAGGAAACCAGTCTCGTGGTCCCCCGGCCATAAATAAGCTATACAACAGAAGGAGGAAATTATTACATGATAGAGCAAAATCCCGAAAAGGAAAGGCATCCCTGATCAGTATGAGCAAGAAACTACGATCCCTCATAAAATCATCCAAGGCCAGTTTCGAAAGAAAAATTGCCAAAGACTCTAAAGATAATCACAAAGCCTGCTTTAGCTATGTCAAGAATCTTTGTTAAAGGCAGATCCTGCCTCCTAAACCTAGTTGACTTTTTTGAAACAGTTACCAAGGCCATAGATGAGGGAAAAGTAGTCCACACAGCCTACCTGGACCTCGCTAAGGCCTTCGACACCATTCTTCACTCTGGCATTATAGATAAGCTTACCAGCTTGAACATCAACCCCTATGTCATGAGATGGGTTGCCAACTGGCTCACAGATAGAACTCACATGGTCAGAGTTGCGGGTGCCATGTCCGGCTCTAAACCGGTTACAAGTGGTGTCCCACAGGGCTCAGTCCTGGGGCCCCTCCTGTTCAGTATATCCTTCTCTGAGGTACAGGCAAGTACGGGAGAACTATGGTTGACCAAGTTCACAGATGGCTGCAAACTGGGGGCCATAATCGACTCTCTGGCTGACAAAGACATCCTCCAGAAGGGTCTCACAGAGACGAACACCTGGTGTCAGAACCATGGCCTCAAGCTAAATGCCAAAAAGTGCATAGCCATCCCCTTTGGGAAAAACAAAGTGCCCATGAATTATCACATTGGTGGTAATCCACTAAGTATGGAAGATTTAATTAGGGATCTGGGGACCCACGTAGATAGCAACCTCTCCTTTGATCATCACATTGCCAAAGTGGTTAGAAAATCCTTCTATGTAGCCCACCTAATCACGAAAGGGTTCACATCTAGAGCAAGAGAGGTCATTGGGCCCCTCTACTTATCACTCATCAGGCCCATAATAGAGTACAGTGCCCCATTTGGAATGTACCTTACTCGATACCTGCAACAGCTGGAAAGACCACAGAAGTACCTCACCAAGAGGATCGTGGGCCTCAAACAGATGCCCTATGCAGCTCGACTAAAGAAACTCCAACTCTACTCGGTTGCTTACCACCTGCTCAGAGGTGATCTTTGCCTGACGTACAAGGCCACGTCCAACCCGGAATTAATGGACATGCTCCACCTCAAGAAAACCAAATCATTTAGAGCCACATGCTCCAGGGATTTAAACCTCAGCACAACAATAAACAGAACATGCTGGAGGGATAGATTCCTGTCCCAGAGACTTCCCTCACTCTGGAATAGAATCCCAATTTATGTTAGGCAAACCCCCTCACTGACTCTCTTCAAGAGAAATCTTGAATAGTGGATGGGAAATCGTAAATATACCCCGGGGATCACTTCAATGGCCCTGCTGGACAGAGGCCCAGGAAACTAATTTAAAAGGGAGGCAAAAGCCAACACATTCTGGCTAGGCTTATAAATGCCCTTGGGCAGATAGCCTAGTACCTACCTATGAACCTAGAATATTTTTGTTTTACTCTACTTTGAATAAATTATGTTTACAGGTACTTTCTGGGTAGCTAGGTCATGAGTAAAAAAGATCCTAAGTGGTCTAGCTGACTTACTGGTAAAATAAATGAATAAATATTGACTTAATACCTAGCTTGGCCTTTCTGCATTGTCACTTTACTTAACCTACTAAAAACTAGTGAAAGAGTAGTTGACAGACAATGAAGTAACAGGCAGGCCATAATTAGTAGTTGTGACACCTTGTGCAGCTCCATAGTCTGGCACATCCCTCAATTCTGAGGACACAAAAAGGTTCTACTATGAAAGGCCAGTGAACCAGAAGGTGAGAAACTCCTCTTTTATTGTATTTGTAGGGGGGCAATCTAGCCTCATAACCCCCAAACTTTTATATATTTCTACTCTATGGTTGTGCCAATTTGAAGAAGTGAGACATCTCTTTAGAAAGTGAATAACTGACAGAGCACAATTAGAAATGGCACCAGCAATGATTGCAGAGAAAAGCATTCAGTGCTATGCAGTTTGTCTTTTTTTAACTGTGGGCTACTAACACTTGTGCAATTTCTCAAGTATATGCAGGGAAGCCCCAAAAAACGTATTTTCCCTCCCTGTCTCCCAGTTAAGGAATAAAAAAAAAATGGAGCAAACCACTGGTTAGAAATACAACACGTTGTTAATTAAAATTAAACAAGGAATACTGTACTTCAACCCTGACTGCAAATGCAGTACGGCAATGAGTTCTGGCTGCTAGTACTGCACTGTACAACATACTGGGGTGCTGAAGCTAATAGTTCTGGCTGCTAGTACTGCACTGTACAACATACTGGGGTGCTGAAGCTAATAGTTCTGGATGCTAGTACTGCACTGTACAACATACTGGGGTGCTGAAGCTAATATTTCTGGCTGCTAGTACTGCACTGTACAACATACTGGGGTGCT